>NW_027492908.1:247500-483251 GCF_021521415.1 Bidens hawaiensis
AAGTCAACTGGGACAGATACGTTGAAAAGTTTATCGAACTGTTCTAATTTAGATTTCTACTTGAAAATGAAATCTGAATTATCTGATGAGTTTGCTAAGAGCATGACCAACAATGTGAGTAATCATCAAACTTTTGCGTCTTTTGTTCCAAATAATTCTCAACATTATCGTGTAGACATGCGAAGTTGTTTCCTTTGCGGTCAACAAGGTCATGTAGTGAGGAATTGTAGTCAGAAGAGCTATCAGTTGCTTCATCCTTTTATCAAGGACCATTCTAAGCCAGTTCCTTTGGTAAAGGAGATTCTGAAACGACCTGTGTCGTATGCTGATGATACTCATATTATGTTTTCAAATGTACATCCTCGAAAAGTTTTTCATTTGAATGAAACTCATGGTTCCGTTAAACCTAAGTTTATTCCAACTGAACCATTATGCAAAAATGTTAATTCAAATGTGGTTTTAAGCTGCGTATCTAAGACGAAAGTCTAAGAAACCTATAACTTATTCTCAAGTTGCTGAACAACAATTGAATGCAATTAAGTTTAACTTTTCTCAAGAAAACCAAAAGGTGCCCAAGACTGAGGCATGGGCTGCCTTTTTGAGCTAATCATTTTCATTTATGTGTAGGATACATCCAAGACCATTTCTGGTGAAAACTGGATCATGGATAGTGGATGTTCTCGTCATATTACTGGGAATCTCAACCTCTTAACAAACGTGAGAAATATTCTAGGGGGTTATGTGGTGTTTTCTAGGAATTCTGGGGGTATGATTACACAAGAAGGTGATGTTTTGAACGGGAAGATTACTTTTGAGAAGGTTAACTATTGTGATAAAGTGGACCAAAATTTATTGAGTGTATCGTAAATTTGTGATAAGCAATACACTACAGTTTTTACAGATAAAGAGTGTCTGATTTTGAAACCGGGTTATGTGATTCCCGAGGACATGGTTTTCATGCGATCACCTCGATCAAATGATATTTATGTCTTGAATATGAATTCTAAAGTATCTACATCGATCAAAACGTGTTTTGTCTCGAAAGCGACCGAGAAAGTCTCAGTTCATTGGCATCGAAGAATGGGTCACATACATGTTCGAAAGATGAACTACCTGATGACAAATGATCTGGTAGAGGGTGTTTCGTTAAAGAATTTTAAATTATCTGATCACTGTGTTGCTTGCAAGAAGGGCAAACAGAAGAAGAAATCGCATCCATCTAAGTTATTAAATTCCATTGATACTCCGCTTGAACGACTTCATATGGATTTATTTGGTCCAGTGAATCGTGCGAGTATTTCTGGAGACTGATACTGCCTAGTAATTACAGATGATTATTCACGATATTCATGGGTCTTGTTTATGAGTTCAAAAGATCAAACACCGGGTCTTGTTCAAAATCTAATCACTAAGATCGAATCATTATACAAACTGAAAGTGAGGAGAATTCGAAGTGATAATGGTACTGAATTTAAAAATACTGTATTGGATTTCTTTTGTATCCGAAAAGGAATTCATCGAGAATACAGTGCCCCATATATACCACAACAGAACGGTGTAGCTGAAAGAAAGAATAGAACGTTGATTGAAGCTGCTAGAATGATGCTTGCTGATTCAAAGCTTCCTGTCCAGTATTGGAATGAGGCGGTAAATACTGCTTGTTATACACTCAATCGAGTTCTAACTGTGAAAAGACTCAAGAAGACCAGTTATGAATTACTGAATAATCGTAAACCTAATTTAAAGTACTTGGAACCATTTGGGTGTCCTTGTACTATGTTGAAAAAGGATGTGGGAAAGTTTGATGAAAATGCCCTTGAGGGTTATTTATTGAGGTATGCGTCACCTAAGAAAAGAGTGTTTTAACTTTACGTCCGGTTGTGTTGAAGAATGGTACCATGTGGACTGTCAAAAGTACACTACTCCTTCTCAAGGAAAAGGTCCCGACTGGATGTTTGACTACGATGGTCTATTTAATTCGTTTACTCCAACAACTAATCATCCAGATGAAGATTTAATTCGTGCTTAATTTGAAGAACATTTGGAAATTCCAAGGTTTGCAAGTTCAAATGATGTTGAAGCACCAATTGTTGCTCCAACTGAAGAACCTGATAATGAGTCTCCTGTTCATTATGATAATGCTTCTACTTCATCTGATGATAATGCAGCTGTAGATCAAGTTATTGAACTTGATAGTGATGTTTCATCTCTTGAATTGGGTGAACATTACACTAATTTATTTGAAAATGTTGCTGTTTCTGAGAATCCTACTCTCAGGATTCATAATTACCATCCACAAGAAAACATTATTGGAGAACTTGATGTGAGAGTTCACACACGACATCAAGTTGCTTCTTCAAGTGAAAATAATGTTCTATGTGCTTATGCTGACTTAAACTCGTCTGGGATTGTAACTGTTGCTAAATTCACTTGTTTTCTATCTCAAGTAGAGCCACCGACTCCTTGGGTGGCACTGCTAGATCCATCTTGGGTAGAAGCCATGCAAGAAAAATTACAGCAATTTTCACGTTTAGGTGTTTGGGATCTTATTGACAAACCTGCTAGAGTCAATAAAGCGATTCCGACAAAGTGGGTATATAAATGTAAGAAATATGATCGTGGGGTAATTGTGAGAAACAAGGCACGTTTAGTGGTACAAGGTTTTCATCAGCAAGAGGGTATTGATTACACTGAGGTTTATGCTCTAGTTGCAAGATTAGAGTCGATTCGAATCTTCCTGGCATATGCTGCTTACAAGAATATTAAGGTGTATCAAATGGATGTTAAAAGTGCTTTTCTCAATGGTGAACTTCATGAGGAAGTGTTTGTTTTATAGCCTCCAGGTTTTGAAGATCCTGATTATCCTGACCGTGTTTACCGATTAAACAAGGCATTATATGGTCTACATCAAGCCCCGAGAGCTTGGTATGGCACGTTCGCCGACCATCTGACGGATAATGGTTTCAAATGAGGGACTGTCGACTGCACTTTATTTTATAAAACTGTTGGTGATGATCTTCTCCTAGTTCAGATATATGTCGATGACATTATCTTTGGGTCTACAAATGACACTTTATGTAAGGAGTTCGAGAAGTCTATGCAAATCAAGTTCGAGATGAGTTCGATGGGAGAGATGAATTTCTTTTTAGGGTTGCAGGTTCATCAGTCTGCGAAGGGAATCTTCATTCATCAGACAAAATATTTGAACGACGTCTTGAGCCGATTCAAGATTACTGCCGGAAAAATCCCTTCTACTCATCTTCCCGTGGGTCACAATTTATCACCGGATGAATTGGAGGATACCGTTGATCCGACCCTCTATCGTGCTATGATTGGTTCTTTAATGTACTTAACTGCTTCTCGACCCGACATAATGTTTGATGTTTGTTTATGTGGTAGGTACCAAGCTAGTCCCCGAGTGACTCACCTGGCAGTGGTTAAGCGTATTCTTCAATATCTTAGGGGAAATCCTGACATTGGGTTATGGTACCCCAAAGATGATACTTTCAATTTTACCGCTTACTCAGACTCGGACTATGGAGGATGCAAGATCAATTTCAAGTCCACTACAGCGGGATGTCAATTCTTAGGAAGCCGGCTTGTTTCCTGGCAGTGTAAGAAGCCGACAACGGTCTCCACTTCAACCGCCGAAGCTGAGTATGTTGCAGCCTCGAGTTGCTGTTCCCAGGTTTTGTGGATACAACATCTTCGCGACTACGGTTTGAAGTTTCTTACTACTCCCATCTTGATTGATAATTCTGCTGCTATTAGTATCACCAAAAATCCCGTACAACAATCTAAAATGAAACATATCAAAATTCGATATCATTTTATACGGGATTGTTATGAAAAGAAATTAACTGATCTTGAGAAAGTACATACTGATTTTCAGAAAGCCGATCTATTTACCAAAGCCTTTGATAAAACACGTTTTAACTTTCTGCTTGGTTTAAATAGATTGAAGACCCTTGCTGAGATCCTAACATTTGGATAATTATCTTTTATTTTAGTCTGTTTCAGTTTCAATTTATTTTGTTTTTCGGTTTACGGGGTGAATCTTAGAAAATACAAAAATATTGTGCTTTTAGTTTGTATAGATAAACCCAAAAATATTAAAAAACTTTGAAAAATCAAAAATATTGTGTTCTTTCTTGTTTTATTTTAATATTTGAAAAACAAAAAACATTTTAAAATTAGAAAATACCAAAAAGACTGTGATTTCTGTTTGTACAGAAAATTTTGAAAAAGTCAAAAAGAATGTGAATTTCTCGTTTTGTAATGAAAAATCCGAAAAGACAAAAAGATTGTGTTTGTAAAGAGAAAAACCAAAAATATTTTCGCTAATGCTGAAAATTATGTCATTTGCTTCTATTTTGAAGGACATATACTTGTATATGTTTGGTCCTGATAATTTCTTGTAAATATTCGGGTTAGCCATTCACCTGACAAATGGAAAGTACTTGGGGCGTTCGTTAAGCTTTCTATTTTATTTTTAGCTTAAAATTATGTCAGTAAGTTTGTGAAGCATGCTTGCATGTATTGGTCATGTTATCTACTTGTAGATGGATATGATAGCCATTAATTTATGAACTTAAATTAACTGGAGCAATTAAATTCATTTTGTTTTATGCTCCTCAAAATTTTGAGTTTTTGAAGCAAAAAGAGAAAATGATAGTACATTGATTATTTGACCCTAAATCTAGAAAAAAATAAGCTTAAAAGACTGTGTGCTTAATCATTGGTGCATTGATAGGTCTTAAACAAGCTGTTAGAGTAAAATAAGTGATATAAACCTAAAGAAAAGCCAAATTGAAAGAGGTGTTAGTCTCTAGCAAAATTCTCGGTGAAGATGGCAGAAATGTAAATAACCGGTCATACTCAAGCCTTATAGTTGTTGATCTTCCAAAAATATAATAAAGCAAATAACAAGCGTTAGGATTCTGGACACTGTGAGTCTTTATGCGGCTTAACCATCTGGGTATTCATAAGCATGAATATTTCACTCGCTTTTGAACAAACCCAAAGTCATTAAACTTGATCACTGCTGTACTCCGTACAATTCAAATTACTGACTTGATCAAAATCCACTGTTAGTCATACAATTGTTCCTCCCTTGCGTGCGTCTCAATACCAATAAGAAACGGACCCCAGGGGATAAAATGTATGTAAGCTGACAGATGGACTCGTGCATATTCACTCATAGTAAAGGAAACTTGATGCATTGCTCAAAATTTCTCAATTGGTATTCAACTATTTTGATCAACATTATAATGGTTTAAGTCAAGTTGGGGTGATTTGGCAAAAATCAAATTAAGCTTGAACCGAGATTAGGGGCTGATAGTTTTTGTTATTCTGTGCGCTAATTAAACCACAAATCATATCACAAAAATGCTCGAAGGTATGTTATAAGATTTAAGTTAACAACAATATCAACGATAGGGATGGCAATGGGTCAGGTCTGGGACGGGTCTAGGTATTCCCAGACCCGGACCCGATTATAAAACCCCGTCCCAGACCCGTCTCAGACCCGTCGGGTATTTATCGGGTAAATACCCATCGGGTATCGGGTATACCCGTTAGTTTATTAAAAATACCCGTTGGGTATGTCCGACTGGAATCCCATCGGTTTTCTATCGGGTTTTGAAAATACAACAAAAAAAAATTATTTTTCTAGTTTTATGCTACACTTAATTCAACAAAAAGAAATAATTATACCAAAAAATATATAAAAAATATCTACGTAGTTTATAGAGGACGAGTGATTGACGGGATGTAATACAATATATATATATAATATAATTTTAATATTCATGGAGGACACACAAAGGACAATTGAACACAAATACCATTTTTTTATTGTTATTATGTGTGTGTGTATATATAATTATGTCGGGTATACAATTGGGTAAACGGGTCCATATTATCAGGTAATCGGGTATATTAGAAATCCCAGACCCGTCCCAGACCCGAGAAAAATTTAAAAACTAATTGGGACGGGTAAGACCCGTCCCAATTATGTCGGGTATCTGGTATTCCCATCGGGTTCGGGTTTCACTGCCATCCCTAATCAATGACCGACTTAACGCCAGTCATAATATCGCTGAAATATAAAACTGTGATGAAAGGGCATTCTAGTCAATATGATTATCTGCTCAAACTCAACAAAAACACAAAAAATATGTACTGCTTTTGAAAAACAGAGAAAAACACAAAAAGATTGTTTATTTTCTATTTAGGATATTTATGTAAATACATTCTTTCATTTTTATAAAATACCAAAATTATTTTAGTCTTTTTACTTTACGTATTATTTAATATTTTTTTTAAAGTTATGTTTCGAAAAAGTGAAACAAATTTTTTAAAGTATTTGATTATCGGGATAAAGGGTCCTGGGTAATTTTGTTTAGATTTTCTTATTTATTAATTGGATAATGTTTAATAAATCTTTATTTATTTCATTTAATTATTTTAGTTAAAATTAAATAAGATTTAATTCTTTAAGTATGGATAACGAATTAGGTGGTTCTCTAGCGAACTACTTTCTAGTTCGCTCACCTAATTCGCTTCCGCACTCTGTAACGAACCACTTCTACTTCGTTCTACATATTTAACGAATCAAGACACGATACATGTCTTGTTCGCTATTCTGATATAACAAATTGGGATAAAGAATTAACTGATTCGTTATTTCAGAATTCAAACAAATCTCTTGTTCGTACATAAGGTACATTGGGTAGCGTGTAAGACTATATAAGACAGGATACACGAACCGTTCTTTCACTATTCACCATCTTCCTTACACCTAAAGTCACCCTTTTCAAATTTTTCTCTGTTTTTTGACCTTTGAATTTTGATCTTTCAAGAATATCATTGTGTTGCTCAGGTATAGACGATCACATCTCTGTAATTTTCGTCAGAAATGATGTTGTGTTGGTAAGCTTATTATCCATTCTCTTGTTCTAAGGGTTTTCCGAGTTCAAAACTCTGATTTATTTATGATATACTGTGTTTATACAGTTGATGTATACTTATTTGTGATCGGAATGCGATTCCGAGACCCTTAGTAGACTTTAATCAAAGTATGATTCCTGTTTGCCGGGTCAATTGAGTGTTTATAGTTTCGGGGTTTTTTATACTATGGTTAACCTAAGTTATTTCTTGGTCTTGAGCCTCAATCTCAACATCAGGTGCTTAGTAATTTGTCTCCGAGATCACTACACATAATGTTTCGGTTGTCCGACGATAGTTATGGATTAATTGAAGCTTGATTTGTATTGTTGACTTTCGATGTTCATATTAATTTTGACTTTGACTGTGTGAGTCAAAGATCAAGTCTAATTATTGGCCATTCTTTAACTTTAGCGAATTGGAATTCTTTAATGTCCAATTCGTTAAAGAATCACACGAATTAGATTAGCGAATAAGTTATCTAACGAATCAGATGTGGATTCGTCAAATTATAACGAACTATATTCTAATTCGTTCCTTTAAATAGTAATTCGCTAAGTCTACTTCGTTAACCTATTTACATGATAGCGAATCACTTGATTCGTTACAGGTTGGTAACGAATCAGAGTGATAATCACACGAATGACATTTCTTCTTAATTATTTAATTACATTTAATTACCGTTTTGAATTAAATAAATTATTCCAACCGTCTAAACGCGTAAATATATTGCTTACACATGACATATGAAATTAAGTACACCATCTATAGATAAATAGATATATATGTGTTAAATGTATATTACATCTTCACGTTCCTTATATTCGTTTATACTATACAGTGCAATGGCCGATCAATTGAATCAAGACCCACCCGTTGCTCCTCATGAACAAGAACAACCACAACAAGAACAACCACCTCAACAGAAACAACAAGCTGAAATTATTTTGTTACCATATGACAAGAAGCACAACATATGTTCTTATGTTGACTCAGACGTTGCTGATGTAGCTACCTTTGGAGATATATTGGCCTTTTAAAGACGGTCAGTGATATATTACGCCATCACTGCTCGACCTAAGGTGTATCTGAGTATTATCAGGCTGTTTTGGGCTACTGCTGAGTATGTTGAGGTGGAGAATCATATTCGAGCAACGATTAATCAAACTCCTATTACAATTGATGTTGAAGTAGTTCGGCGTGTGTTTCAATTTGATGACAATGATGACGACCCGAGTGAATTTGACAAGCAACTGATCAAGGGTTTGTTTACATGTGTGCGTTATGGTGGAGATATTGATAAATCTATGTTGAACAAGAATGGATTATGCCCACCATACAAGAATCTTCTCCATGTTCTAATTCATTGCATAAGTGGTCGTCGTGGCGGATTTGACGAATGTAGACTCAGTTTGCAATCAGCCTTTGTAGCTTTAATTCTGAACAAGCCATTTAACTTCTCGGAGCTAATATTCGATCATTTGAAAGAACAAGTTCAGCAAACAATTCAGTCGAAGAAATTTTTAATGTATCCTCGTTTCTTGCAGTTGATTATTCAAGATTTGATACCTAATTTAGTTATTGATCAGACCTTGGTGAATGATGTGCTTCCTATGGAACACATGACAGCGGATACCGTGCGTCGAATGTCGCTTTATAGAAAGGGGAGACCAACAGATAAATGAATGATTGGTCATATAATTAATCCGAATTATGTATGTCCTCCTAATGAACGTTGGATCCATGACGACTCGGATTCCGAGCGTGAAGGGGGAGATGGTGGGAACGATGATTATGATGATAATAATGATGGAGATGGTGAGAATGGTGGAGCTGGTGATACTGCTTTTCAAGAACAACAAGATGCAGTAAATGCTGCGTTAGCTGCCACCATTGCAGCTCAACAAGAAAGAAAGAGAAAAGGGAAAGAAGTGGCAACTAGAGAACCATCAAAGAAACGACGTGTATCAACTGGGGCTGGGGTAATTATTGGTGTGCCACCACCTCGTCAATCAACGCCTCAAAGCTGGGTAGTGCCACCTACTATTAGCACTCCGATGCTCACATTGACGATGACGTTGGTGTCTCATGAAAGACTTGGTTTAATTCCACAAATGGCTTTATCTGAAATACCAAGGCCTCCTGCTAAATTGTCTACTGTCCCTCCAACACCATTCATGAGGCCTCCTCCTCCTTCTCCTCCCCCTCCTCCTCCTCCGAGTGATGTCTCTTTTCTGAGAATTACTCGGCCTCAGGGACTAATCCAACCAGTACATCCCTCATTGTACAACCTGCCACCGAACCGTCAGACAGAGATGCTATTAAATCTTCTTCATTTATATGAAAACCAAATGGCTGCTGACCGTCAGAAAATGAAGGAACAAGAGGACTTAATCTTGCAGCTGACTTGCAAAGAGGATGCCTTAAAGAAACTCAAAATGATGATGAAGATCCGGACGAGTCTGGTGCAGGAGGTGAGCCTAAAGAATCGCACGGCTCATCTTCGGGTGCTGGTACTAGTGAAGGTGGTGACTTAGATAAGCAAATCATTGTTCATCAAGATTACACAGAGACTAAGCCTTTGGATAGAATTGAAGCTGACACGGTAATTTTTATTGATGGTTCGGGAGTTGTGAAGAGTATGGTGAATAGGGATGAGATAGAGGTTGGTGAGTTCGTTGATAGGTCTCTGACACGGGAGCAGATTTCCATACTGCTTGGGTTGAATGATGAACAGTTGACCGTCTTAGAGACTGAGCCAGACATTGAGGTGGTGAATGAAGAAGGTATAACAGATGATCCGTCTATTTAAATGAATACGGATTTTATTTATGAAGACGAGGAAGTTGAGATGGAAGATGTCACTGCTGATGAGTATCCTGACCTGTATCAACACACAAACGTTGATCAAGGTGCTCCAGTGTTTGATGAACAAACGGTTAAAGCAGCTGAAGATGAGTTGGAAAAGACGTCAAAAGGAAAGAAGGTTGTGGACACTCGGTTCAACTCAATTGAGAATCCAACCGATGCCGATATTGCTAAGTGGTTCAGCTACAAAGTGGCGGGTAAAATTATCAACGCATATCGGTATGTTGATCAAGAACGAAAAGACATAACTGTAACTTGTGTCAAGGCAAACCAAGTGACCTCCTTCAAGACTGTATCCAAGGTACATGGTGATATAGTCTCGTGTCTTTATGATTCTGAGCTTAAAGTATGTATAGTTAAATGGGAGAAGGGGATCCAGTACTACGAAACGATAATGGATGTTCTGACATTACCGCGGTGGGATGTTCGTACCCTAGCGCGTCGTCCATTTATTAATCGTGGTGATTACCGGACAGCTGAGTGGTTTCATCAAAACTTACTATTCTAGATCAATCATGGCTTCAAGTTCTTCAAGCCCCAGGTCCCGAGACGTAAACGTATTGATGAGATTGATCCAAGGACTGGCTAGAGGAAACTTGTTCTTAAGGTAAAGCCGCAAAAGACAATGAAGCGGGTACCTGTGAAGACGATGCCCCAACACATGCATCTCTCGCTTGACCGCTGGTACTACGACAATCGTACTGGCGAGGCCGTCATTGTGCTTGGTAAAGGACTGAAGACTGAGCTTATCAAGATAATCGACCCTATGTTGTTGGTTAATTTATCGGAGACAGATAATGACGTGCTACACAAGAACCAGATTCGGATCGAGCGCAATGAAGACTATGACTTGGCTATGCAATTCCAGCGCGTTGTGCGTGTTTGTCATGAAAATGGAATTCATAGTTGCAGAGACTGGCAGTCCAAGCGTTTCAAGTAACTTAAAGACAAAGAGCTCAAGACGAAGGGGTGTCTGTTAGTGCACGGTTTTGCGTCTTGAGTCTTTGTAATTATCTTTAACGTATTTGTCATTTTTGTTTAATGTAATAAACTAATATTTATCTGTTTAGTTTGTTATATATAACGTCTAGTTTGCTAAGGTTGTTTAGCGAACTAAGATTTAAGTTTATTCCCTCTTGATTCGTTAGGGGATGTTAACGAATTAGGGGGTGTTTCGTTAAGTTATGTATGTAACGAAGTAGTGTCTAGTTCGCTAGGGAATCTTAGCGAACTGGACCTATCATCTATTTATAGTGAACTCTGTTCACAAGTAATTTAAGTTTTGGAGAGATAATTAACGATACGCTGTCCAAACACTCTCTCGATCTTCATCCTTAATATTATTCATACATATACAAGTACTAATATACTGATAATATATATACATAAATAACACTTAATCAAACGTAATTATAAGCTAGATCCATATTAAGAATTAATCGAACATACACAGATCCGAGATCTGTTATAGTTATAGGATTGATTTTCGGGTTCCAACATAACGTACAATAATCGCTTAACGTACTTTATGTACGCGAAATACGTTCAAGGTTAAAACGACTAAAACGTTCAAGCCAAATTTCCAACCCTAAAACGTTCAAGGTTAAACCTTTAAATGTTCAGGTTTATAATCTACAACGTTCAGGTAAAAAAAACTTTTGAGGCTTTAATCCTGATATATTCAAGGTTAAAACCATCACTCAAAACTCAAAATTGATCGATTGAAGCTTCAAATTGATGATTAATTGGATCAATTTCAAGGTTAATTAATTAATTAGGTTCAACAATTTTAAATGAAAATTGATCAACTAACCTGTGAACAACAATCGATGGTCGTGAAAGAAGAGGATGGTTCTCATGACGGTAGACAATGATCACAACGATGGACGGTGGACTTTGACGGGATGGCAGAGGCGGTGGACGACGTAGTTGTGATTTTAGGGTTAGCGAGTTTATGAAATCAAGGGGTAAAGGTGTCGCGTACGTAATGTACAGTAACGGATTATTGTATTGGATCCTTTATATATATATATATATATATATATATATATATATTAATTATATATAAACGAAACCTTTAAAATCTCTCTGGTTACTCCATACATTCTCTCAAGCCACCAAATTGCTTTTTGTAAATGGAAGTTTCTCATGCATTTGGTCTGAATTCACGGGTATGGGTCTCACCAAACCCAGATAGCCCTTAAACGGGTTATAACATATCATTTAAGTAAACATTAGTCTCACCAAATATTTGATATGAAAATCTTACAAAATAGTGATATACTAAAAATTATTATCCAATTAATAAAAAAATATTATTTATAATTAAGAAACAATTTTATAGCCAACAAAATAAACAGGTCATGTGTCTCACCAAACTCTTATAGTTTTTAAACCGGGTTATAACATCTTATTTATTTTTGAAAACCCTTTCATTATCAATTCCTAAGTATATTATTAACTTTCTTACAATACCTTACAATAATTAAAATTAAAAACAAAAAAATATATAAATATTTAAAACGAATAAATAAAACAACCTCATAATACAAGGGATAAAAATTAGTATATATATAAAAGGTTGGGCCATTGATAATATCTCGTTTAGTTGTTACAGAATATGATGATGCCTCTTACCCAGGAAGCGAATGTTACCCCTAACTTAAATTCCTAACTTGCGCTTGCTATATATGTCTCTATCAAGCCCCAAGAGAACGTTTGGAAAATGGACTTAGATACAAGTGTTTCGTATGCCTATCAAATGAAATCATGCTTAGTTAATAATGTTCGGAATACATCCCGTCTATTATCCCTTCAGATGGAAAATGCCGGGTTTGTGCTTACGAACAAATTTTAATTACTTAACCAACATATTTATTTTATAAAAATCCATATATCTATATTATATATCCATATATCTATCTATATATTATATTACTAGTTTGATCCTCCCGTGTTACGGGGTTTATTTAAGTTTTTATTTTAATTGTTTTGCTATTTTATGATGATTTATTTTATGTTTTAACGTAGTTTAGTTTTAATTTAATACATATATATTAGTTTGTTATTATATTTTTTAGCATTTGAGTTTTTTCAATTGAGGTGTGCAAGTTTTTTTAGATTTTTAACGAACAAACATAAACGGACACGAGCATGTTGATTTTTTTAAATGAACAAACATGAACACAAATATTTGTCTAATGAAAAAGAGGATGTTAATGTAGTTGACAATGGTGGGTAGTATCAGAAGTTAACCAGCGATGAAGATGATAGATCAGCAACAGAGAACATGTAAAGGAGATAAATTAAATTAGGGTTTAATAATAGTGTTTACTAATAAATGAGATTTTATAACCCATTTGAGGGCTATTAGGGTTTTCTAAGACCCATAACCCATGTTAATTATTCTTTGATGATTAAGGGTTATTTCACAAATAAATGAGATGTTAGAACCCGTTTAGGAGTTATCCGGGTTTGGTGAGACCCATGATCCGCAAAAATTATTGTTTGATTATGAAAGAGTTTCATAAATATATAAGATGTTATCACCCATTTATAGACTATCCGGGTTTGGTAAAACCCATACTCTTGAATTCGGGTAAAATGCATGAGAAGCCTCCATTTAGAAATCAAGCAATCTGGTGACTCTATAGAATTGGGGGAACAATCTGAGATCGACACATAAGATTTTATGGTAGACAATTATATAGATAGTTAGATTTAGTTATAAAGGAGGAGTGATGAACAATGAAGTATATTGCACAATTACCTGACAAGGACAAAAGAGACATTTCATAATTTGGCATGAAAAGTAATTTGTCAACACTTTGATCCGTTCTTAAAGCGTTAGGTGCAACGTGATGAAACTTCACTCATTTATAAAATTACTCTTCCGTCCTTTGGGATGCAAAAAGTTTCATACAATTGTCATTATTCATTATTATGGAATTAAAATACTTCGTCATGGATAGTTATGGTCATCAACTTTATCTATATACTATATCTATACTATATATAATACATGAGACATGGGCAAATTAAGACACCCCATTCTTAAGTATTTTACAACTTTTAATGCATAAGGCACACCTTATATAACATGTAAGATAGGGACAAACTTTTTCAATTAGAAAATATATCTTGAAATAATTACAACATTGCCCCCTAAACTAAACTCAACTTTTGTATATTTAATAAATAGTTACTACTTTAAACCTTTATCTTTACCCATATATTCCTTTTAATTTTAATTGTAAATAACTTCTCACCAAAGATTTTCCAATAGACATAACTTTTCACACATTAATATTTTTTATAAAAAATTACACCATAAAATTTAGCATTTTACTGTCTTTAATTTGGGTATGGTATTTCTATAACTTTTCAAATAAAAAAATTAACATATTACTAGCAATGAGAATGGGACCATACCCGTATCTATACATGTACCTGAAAGTACACGTACCTAAAATCGGTAAATCTTGGTATCCATACCCGTACCCGAATTATATGGTACGGGTACAGGTACGGGCACGTGTACATGTACTTTGGTACGGTACTCGCTTTGGTACCTCTTTGTTCTTTTTTAAATAAATCCCCACTAAACTAAGTATCGGTAACAGTACGGTACCGACAATCGATTATCTATAATACTAAAACCGTAATACCACAACCATAACCGTAATGCCACAACCAAAACATAATACCAAAACTAAAAATGAAACAAATCAACCGTAATATAAAATCCATTCAAAATCAAGTAGTGAATGCCAAAACATGCAAAGTATCAAAATATTTTTTATCAAAATGTTTAAAACAAAATTAACTTATACAAAAAAAGTCAACATTCGTTTAATCTTCACTAGTCATCTTTTAAATTCCCCCTTTTCTTTTCTTTATTTATTGCTTCCTTAATTTCTATAGAAAAATAAGAGAGCAAGTTAATACATGTTATTCATTGATATACACAATTACACATACATGAAATAAAAATGATACACAATTATGAATATACACATATAAATTGAGAATGAACTTATTCAACTAATATATATTATGTTTTGAAAATCCCACTTGAAGGTTAAGTTATGAGTTTTAAAAACCTAATAAAAACCCCTACATATTCTAAACAGGTACAGTACCCGTGATACCCATACTTGTGCCCGTACCTATAATCAGTAAATTTGGGTACCATACCCGTACCCAATAGAAACGTACGGGTAATGAACATGTATAGGTAGGGTATTCAGGAAAAAAAAGCATCCCTACATATTACACATGGATGTTCACAACTCGATTTTAACGGTTTCTAAGTTATACCTTGAGCTAAACTGTTGGTTCGATTTTTTGTTCTTGAGAACCGAGAATAAACCGTTGATACTTTAAACTGAATCGTTACCAATGGTTTGCTTTCACGCATTGAGCTTCAATAATAATTTTACCGTTCGGTTCGGTTTTATATGGCCAATTTTCTATATAAACCATAAACCAGACCGTTTTTTATGATTTGAGCACTTGGAAACCGGCTGACCAAAAGTTATGATTGGTTCAAACGTTTTAAAGGTTTCAAACGAATTTTGAACATCCACAATTATTACATGATTACTATGATTTTTGTTCCCCGCTGCATCGCGCGGGGCACCCGTCTATTACTTATATATATATATATATATATATATATATATATATATATATATATATATATATATATATATATATATATATATATATGGGTGGGATATAGAGAGAACTCATCTTAAAGATAGAACTAGAGAGCTAATAAAAATATATTTTTTATACTTTTTTTAAAAGTATTATGTAATTTTTTTATTTTATCCTTCTAATTATAAGTTGATGGTGTTCCCAAAAATAATAAAAAAATAAAAATAAAAAAATGTTGATGTAGTGCATATGTGCAACAGTGTATATTACATATATACAATAATGTGAAAACCCATTACGTAGCACGACGGGTGGGGGAATCCAAAATTTGATTTTCTTACAATATTATCCCATGCTACGATATTTGGCACAAAGTGCATGAAATTGCGTTTGTAAAATATCCCAAAAATATAGATAACCATAATTTGGTAAAATTTAACGCGAACGAACATAAATGAAAATCCAAAAATTTAAACGGGTAGGGATTTTGGGATTGGAAATATAGCGAATATTACACTTCACGCAATCTAATATTTAAATTTGTGTAATCAATAACTATACTTAACACAACATTGGCAAGTGTACCGGTGGTGTAACAGCAAAGTGTAGTAAATACAAATATCGAACTTAGACATGTGTTAATAGTTTAAGAAAACAAACCCTAGATGAGATTATAACTTGTAGTATATATTTTGTTGTTTTAAAAATGATTATAATAAAAATGATAACGAAAAAGAAAACCAAATTGTGACTTAGACAATATCGGGAAGGAAGTTTACCTAGGATGGGTAAGCTTAATGAAAACTAATGGAGTGACGGGTTCTTAGTCTCTTGCGAGTGACAAACCAGTTTCTAATAATTCACAATGTAAGTCTCAATAGCAAACACAAATTCACACATCAATAAATTATAAGCACACTATAGATATTCTATGGTCCTCTTTAAGACAAGTCACATGGTTAGTCTATCTATCTAGATACTTTAAGGTCATGGTTCGAACACTTTAGACAATGGGGTAACAATTTAACTAGGGCTTAATAGCATGATTCACTAGACAACCTATATGGTAGTGAAAAGTTCCAAATACCCTAAATACCCATAAGATTAGCCGTGGGTCATCCAAGGCTTCCTCAGAACATTCCCATCACCTGCATAATTTAAGTCAGAGGAAGACTAAGGAATAACTCCAGAGACTATCTGCGGGTCGCATAGGACTCCCTCAGAGATCATTCGCAGTACGTTTCCCTCACGCGTGAGATGGCAGAAGAGTGACATCAGCAAATCAGTTGTAACCAACTTTCTTCTAGAAGATTTACGCAAAGATTCTTTCTTGGAAAGCACGTGATGTAACAACCAATTAGGGAAAGACAGCTCGCAAGGTTGTTATAACCGTGAAAATGGCCATTTGTCTTGTCCAATCATGTGCGGACACGTGTCCAGTTTGTTACAAAGAGCATATTCTAGAAGAGGACAACTGCACCAATAATACCCCCCTCAAACCACTGGCTATAAATACCCTCTCCATCATCACGAACTATTCATTCACACTTCACATTGTACATAAATCACTTAAAGTACTTTCTCTCTCTAAGAATTATACTGATTCTCACGCCAAAGGGTGGTTACAGGAAGATCCCCCCTCTTATCCTTTCTGTAACAAGCTCACGGTGTTCTGTTTTGCAAGTTTTTCGTCATTGGACTTGTTGAGCTTTGCTTGTATCGTTGTGTTATTCATTATTTGCTTGTAATTTTTGGAACCATCGATCTAGCCTATCTAGGTTTAGATTCGTGCTTCTTCATTGACGCCATCCGTGTTTTTTCTAGAATTACAAGGTTTTTGTTTTTTTTGGGTGGTATGAGTCAATTTTAGCAAGGTCCGATGGAAACTCTGACGGTAACAAAGAGCCCTGTTGGACTTGTGGCGCCTACATGCATGACTCCCGGAGATCTAGGACGTGTGGCAATGGAGGCTCGTAGGATTCGTAAAAATCCAGATCTGGACGACAGATCTGGCGATTCTCCTCCGGCGATATCTCATCGTCAAGTCCTTAGATCTGAGAAATTCCAGTCCCCTGAAGAATGGTTACAGTTGCAATAAGAAAAAGTTATCGCTGAGTATGAACGTATGCTGCGAGAGGAAAGGATCCGTTCAAGGAATCTAACATATGAAGATGCTCCGTCGAGATGTCCATCTCCTCCAACAGCATGTCAGAGTCAGATGCGAGAGAGTGTTAGGATCGAGGTGTATTCTGAGGAAGAAAATGGAGGAGGAAGTCATGACAGAGGTCGTCCAGTTATGCTGAGTATGATCAGAGTCATGCTTCTAGAAGTCGAAGAGATCCTACATATCGTCGTGATGAGGTCAGTTACTTTAGTGATGATAGTCAAGTTTATGGAAGGGAAGAGACCAGTCGCCGCTTGCGTTGGTTAGGCATACTGAGTACTGTAGCGATGTAGAAGAAGATTTTACAAAGCCTTATCCTCTCGCAGCATTTGTGGAGAAGTCAAAATTTATCCCGCACATTGCTACAGCCCCATTTCCTGTCAATGTGAAAATTCCTACCAATTTGGGGAAGTATAATGGAAAGACGGACCCAAGTGATCAGCTGCTGAATTTTACTGCAGTAGGAGGAGTCAGTGGTTGGACTCCGCCCTACTGGTGTCACTTGTTTGCTTTTACATTGATGGGAGCGGCCTGCGAGTGGTTCGCAAAGTTAACAGATGGTCAGATCAAGAATTGGTATGATTTGGTAGCCAAGTTCTCACAACATTTCAGTCAACAGAAAAAACACATGCGAGATCCTTAAGAAATTTTGGATGTAAGTAGACGGGACAATGAATCAGTTGATGAATTCATTACCCGGTTTAATGAGGAGAGTTTGAACATTGGTGGAATTAGTGAAGATATGCTACGTGGTGCTTTCTGCAAGAATGTGCGAAGCAGCGCCTTAATCAGGTGCTTTACTGGAAAGGATGGAATGCCCAAAACTTGGGATGAGATTATGTCTGCAGCAAAACTTTTTGTGAGAACATAAAAAACTTTAGGGTCTTAAATTCCTAAACAAACAACAAAGGTGGAATTCAAGAATACACGAGTGAATAGACCATAGGGGTTCAATTTGGTCTAGACTCCAACCATCCGCAGAAACTTCGAAACAACTAGATGCGAGGACATTGATTGGAAACAAAAATAAAGATCGTAATTTGGGGCAAGACAATAATAGATAGACTCCGTTAACAAAAACTCCTTTAGAGATTTTAACAACAGAAAATGTGAACTTCAGGAAACCACAACCACTTATGAAGAGAACATATTTAAATCTCAACAAGCATTGTATGTTTCATAATGACATTGGTCATCACACTGATGACTGTGTTATTATAAGAAATGAGATCGAACACGCAATCAAGTCAGGGAAGTTGGAGCATCTATTGAAGAATGTAAGACAAGAGACCCGCAAACCACCAGCACAAGTCAATTATGGCCCGCCAAAAAAGCAGGTTAAGGATTTAAATGTCCACATGATCCTAGGAGGAAGAATCCGCAGATACAAAACCAAGAAATTGATTATGAAGAATGGAAGAGCGGACACGTGGTGTTCCCGTGGGTCAAAGGGGGCCATGTATGAAATACCCCCTTATAATTACTGCCTTGATTGGACATTATCTGTCTCAATAGTTTTCTTTGATACAGACAGTATATCAAATATCATGTATGAACAATGTTTTGAATAGTTGGATAAAAAGGATAAGGCGAGGCTGAAACCTATTCACACGCCGGTATCAGGTTTTGGGTATGAAGTGATGCCTCCGCGTGGGGTGATTTCTTTTCCTGTTACTCTAAGTGATGGAATTCACTCGCGGACTGAAGATGTGGAATTTTTGGTCTTACCAGCCAAGTCAAAACATGATATAATTTTTGGAAGATAGGCAATTGGTGACTTCAATGCTACTCCATCCACAACACATGGTGCGATTGGAGTCCTAACCCGCACAAGCGTAGCAATCATCCGTGTTAAGATTTGAGCCAGAGAAATGGGCGATGAATCCAAAGTTTCCAGAGCAAATAATTACAATTGGTCCCACTATTTCTAAAATAGTGAGGACATTTTTGAAGCAGCGTTTAGTGAAAAACTTGAACATTTTTTCCTGGAAACCCGCATACATGATTAGTTTTCCAAGATAAATTGCGGAACATAAATTGCAGGTAAATTCGGCATTCACCCCAATCATACAAAAGAAGCGGAAGATGGGTCCTAAACAAACAAAGGAAATGAATGAACAGGTTCAAGACTTGCTACATGCCGGGATTATTAGAGAAATACGTTACCAAACATTGGGTAGCAAATCCGGTTATTATCCCCAAAAGTAATGGGACATGGAGGATGTGTATTGATTTTAAGAACTTAAGCAAGGCATACCTAAAGGATTGTTATCCTTTACCAGAAATTGATCTGAAAGTTGATGTGGTTGCACCGTTTAGATTTAAGTGTTTTCTTTATGTTTACAAGGGGTATCATCATATCCTCATGGCAGCTGGTGATGAGGATAAAACCGCATTCCGAACAGATCAAGGCACATTTTTCTATAAAATGATGCCATTTGGATTGAAAAATGCGGGTGCAACATACCAACGGCTGATGGATGAAGCCTTTATAAAGAAAATTGGGCACAAATTGGAGGGTTATATGGATGATCTAGTAATAAAATAGGTTGAGGAAAATCAAATGTTGCGGGATATTGAAGAAACATTCAACACTTTGAGAAAGATCAACATGAAACTCAATCCTAGCAAATATTCCTTTGGGATGGAAGAAGGCAAACTTTTGGGCTTGATAGTTACAAGTGCGGGCTAACCCAGAAAAAGTCCAAGCAATCGCCCGCATACGTTCACCCTCTTCCCTCAAGGAAGTACAAATGTTGAATGGAAGATTGGTGGCCCAAAACAGATTTCTGGCTAATCACGCGGCTAAGTCTTTTCCTTTTGTGTTAACATTAAGAAATTGTTTGAAGAAAACATATTTTAAGTGGACTGCGAAAGCTGAGCAAGAGTTTATGGAAGCCAAAAAATGTTTAATGGAGTTGCCTACACGTGGGGGAACCACTAACCTTGTACCTTTCAGCGTCTGATATAGCCATTAGAGTAGTGTTATTAACTGAAAGGAAAACTGTTCAAACAGCAATTTATTATGTCAGTAGAACATTGGCAAATGCTTAAACGAGATATTCAATGCTTGATAAATTGGTCTTGGCCTTGGTTTATGCGGCTAGACGTCTCTGTAGATACTTTCAAGGACACCCGATTAATGTGTTGACGGGGTATAAATTGAAGAGTGTTCTAAGCAAACCTGAATTTTCTAGAAGGTTGACAAAATGGGCCATTGAGTTAGGCGAACATACAATTGAATATAATCCAAGACCCGTAATCAAGGGAAAAGTGTTAGCAGATTTTGTCATAGAGGTCCCGCAGAATAAAGAAAAAGAGTGTTTGATTAAACAACAAACCCCTGCACCACCGGAACAGGTCCATGTTTGGTCATTATTCACGAATGGTGCGCCAAGTGGTGAAGGTTCTGGAGTGGGTCTTAGGTTGGTCAATCCTGAAGGTCACGAGTTCACTTATGCTATCAAGTTAGACTTCAAGAGTACTAATAATGAAGTAGAGTACAAAGCGTTTTTGGCAGGATTGTTGATCGCCAAGAAACTTGGTGTACAACATTTGGAAGCGCGTGTCGATTCAATGTCAATTGCGGGATAGATTAACGGGTCTTATGAAGCTAAATGTGAATTAATGGAATCGTACTTGTCTCAAGCAAAGGAACTTATTTACATCAAAAGGAGTGAAAAAAATTTACTGATGCTTTGAGCAAGTTGGCTTCCACGAAATTTAAACACTTTGCAAAAGACATCCGTATTGAAGTGTTAGATCGCCCATCAGTTCCTCAACAGCAGGTATTAGTCATACAGACGAGAGTTGAGTCATGGATGATCCCTATTGTAGCATATTTGTCATCAGGGACTCTCCTAAAAGGCAAGTTAGCAGCCCAAAATTTTAGGCATAAGGCCTTGGATTAACAATTGCAAAATGGGGTACTTTAACGTCGATCATTCCTATGCCCTTTCCTCAGATGTGTTGACGCGGGGCATGCCAATTACATGATAAGAAAAATTCATGAAAGGGATATGTGGCTTACACACGAGCCCTAGAATGGTGGTAGCCAAGTTGATGAACACGGGGTATTACTGGCCAGGGATGCATGTGGACGCCGTTAAGGAGATTAGAAAATGTGACTCATGCCAGCGACATGCACCCAACACATTGAGGCCTAAGAATGAGTTGATGCCAGTATCATCCGCTTGGCCGTTCCAGAAATGGGCAATCGATATCATGGGACCATTCCCAGAAGCCCCAGGTCGCGTCAAATTTTTAATAGTGGCAATCGATTATTTTACCAAATGGGTTGAATCTATGCCAGTTGCTTCCATCACTACTGCAAGTGTGGAGAAATTCTTGTGGGAGTTTATTATTTCCCGCTTTGGTCTCCTACAAACATTGGTCAGTGACAATGGAACTCAATTTGCAAACTATGGGTTACAAACATGGTTTAAAGAATTACAAAAAACCCAAGTTTACGTCAGTGGCTCACCCGCAAGCCAATGGCCAGGTTGAAAGAGCAAATAGAAGCATCAAAAATGGGATCAAGTCAAGGCTCGGAACCAAACGAACTAGGGGGGGTGATGAACTGCCTCACGTGTTGTGGGCCTTTAGAAATTAGAACCCAAAAGAAAGCAAGCACTTCATAAACACCTTTCAGTTTGACGTATGGTACTGAAGCCATAATTCCGGTGGAGATTGGAGTTCCATCCGCAAGAATGTTGTTTGCCATCAATAATGAGGAGGAATTGTGTTTGAATCTTAACCTCCTTGAAGAAAGACAGGAATTAGCTTTGATTCGAGAGAGTAATTACAAACGCCAGCTTCAAAAGTACTATGATTCAAAGGTTCAAATTTGCTAATTCCATGCGGGAGATTTTGTCTTTCGCAATAACGAAGCATTAGGGCAAGAGCCTTCGGGCAAACTACCTCCAAATTGGGAAGGGCAATATCGAATTAAAGCAGTTTTATCTAAAGGCACTTAGAAGTTAGAAAATTTGGATGGAACCGAGATTCCAAGAACATGGAAAATCGCCCAGTTAAATATGAAGGGCCATGCGTCATTATAGCAGATTGGCATTGCTATTTTTATTTTTGGCCTGCGTGCCACTGTTAGTTAAAGGCGATCTGCGCATCACTTCACGTTAAATATTATATTGTAAAAAGGCTTGCATGCCACTTATTTTTAAGAAATTGTTTACTCGCAATATGTTTTGCATACAAATTATAGTTATACATGGCCTGCGTGCCAGAAGTGACCCGTATGTCATTAAACTTATACATGGCCTGCGTGCCAGAAGTGACCCGCGTGTCATTGAACGTATACCTGACTTGAGTGTTAGAAGTGACTCGCGTGCCATTAAACTTATAGTTGGCTTGCGTGCCAGAAGTGACCTGTGTGTCATTAAACTTATATCGGGCTTGTGTGTCAAAAGTGACCCGCGTGTCATTAAACGTATCCTAAGCAACACTTATATTATTTATAACACTAAAACAAAGTGAAAAAGAAAATTACTTCATATATATCAAAAAGGATTACGAGGGTTAAAATTACAAAAGAAGTTCCCTAAGTGTCAAAACATGAAATCCTATTCTACTTGTTCTTGCGTTTGAGGTCCTTCTTGATCGTGAGCTTTGGGAGTTTCTTTATTTGGAGAAGTATGAGGAGTTGGTGATTTGTCATATGAAGATCTGCCTAAGTATTCCTTGAGAAATTGAACACCATATACATTTGCGACGAATTCGAGGATTACATCTTGGAGCGTAAATGATAGATCATCAAATTCTTTCAGCCACTTGCTGTATTCCGCTCCTACGTCATGATCATGCAATGCATGTTATTCAAGCGGGCATTGGGTTTTCATATACTCAACACCTTCTTCAAAACCGAATTTTCGGCCAACTTGAGAAGAAATGTTGAGTAACATATCAATACAATCACCCAACTCATGCTAGTCTTTTATGTGGTCAATTACTACACGATGAACACAAGTAAGTACCTATGACAATGCAGTAAAGGAATTTATATAAGGAAGATAACATACCAAAGAAAGACCCTCAGACATCAGCCATTGTTTGTCCTCCTCAGCCTGCTTGGATTTCTTCTCCAACTCATTATACCCCTCCGCGAGCTTGACATTGTTGGCCTTTAGCTCTTCAGCATGTTTCTCCATCTCCTCCGCCTGCTCTTTTCGCAGTTTTGCCTCTTCATCACAGGACTTGATCAGATCACCGTGCACAGCAACCTGACTTTCCAATGCAATATTGGCTTCCAAAGCCTTTTCCATGTAGCCTCTTTGTGCTTGGTCTCTTCACGGGTAGCAGCAAGAAGGGTGTTTTGATTTTTGCATGCCTCTTCCCAGACTGAGCTGCAGCAGCTTGTCGGTCCTTCTTCGCTTGAAGGGATTCTCAGCATTTTTCAGCTTCCACTAAGCAGTGTTAGCCTCTAACTGCTGATCCTCGGCAGCCTTCTTCGCTTCTTCCACTTGCCTCTTCATCTCACCCTATTTCTGCCCCATGGAGATCCACTCCCTGAAAATCTCCTGCCCGCTAGCCATAGTATTGGCCATAATAAAGTAAAAGTGTGGGCAAGATCATGGCGGGAACGACCACGCTGAAATGTACGCTCCGCAGGCGGGATCCCATGACTGAGAAATTTCAACACAAACTTCCCAGTCTGTGAAGCGTGATCCTTGGACTAGTTTCCAGCGTGGAATATGTAGATGGTCATCCTCACCAGGATTGGCCATCCCATAATAGTCAAAATCAAAAGGCCGGTGGAACCACCTGGATTTTAGAGACCGTTGGGTATAGGATGTCCCTCCACCACTTGCATGATGAAGTGGAGATGAATGAGCGAAATGTGGAGAAGAATGAAAGAAGTGCGGGGGAGAATGCGGTGAATTATGCGGAGACTCTTCAGTTTCTGGATTCTCAACATCCTGCACCGGTACCTTCCCCTTGGAACCCGAATCATCTTTAGGATTGATAATTGTTGGCGGAGGAGATGGAGGGTCTTGGATTGTTACACCTTGATCAGGTACAACTGTTGTCTCTGCAGATAACAAAGAATACATCAAAATCCAAGACAAAAATAAAATAATTATTAAAAGCACACGCGGAAATAAAAACTTACTTGACGGTGAAAGCATGGCTATCTCTTTGACCCGGTCCATAAGACGGACCTTCTTCCCTATTGAGCCCCATTGTATGCTTTTTCTTTGGCAGGCTGTCATCAGTTTTGGCCGCATCGCCAGACTTAGAAGCCCATTGCTTTCTTTTGCGCCCAAACTCTGCCAAAGCACGCATAGTTTCCGTTCGTTAGTTCAAATGTATCGGTAATAGGTTCTTCTTTCTTGCGGGGTGATGATTCGTCAATCAAAGATAACAGAAATATCACCCCATTAGAAGTAAATGCTTTCAAAGGACGAGGGTTGTGAAAGAACTCACCTAACTCAAAAATTGCCTCTGACACCACAAGCTCAGAGCGGAAATTTTTGGGAAACAAAAACTGGTCCAGCGTCCTGTCAAGGATGGGTAAAGCTTTTGGATCACGCGGACGCCTCTACACGCATCTCACAGTCTTGTCAAAAAGAGCATTCAGAATGGGTCCCTCGCCTAGAAAGTATGAGAATGAGTCAAAAAGCACAAGGATAAAGTAAAAACAGAAGTATACAGAACTTACTTTCATCTGCATTATAGAAAAAGGATTCTAGATCAAGATATGGCCACAAACGGCTCATACCGGCCCAAACCAGGGCTTCCTCAACAATTGCCCGCATAGGAGTTGGCGTCTGGATCAACGTCTTGAACCAAGCTTGATCCTCAAAGGTTGAAATCTGCATGTCCGCAAGCTTCTCGTAGGAGGACAACAAACCATGGTTATCGGAACCACGTCTTCACACACCCAGAAAAACTTGGTCCTCCAATCATAGGCACTGTGTGGGGGCTCAATCCCTATAATCCTCTTGGCCACAGGGGCACAGTTTAACCATCCACCACGGTCGTGCATCTTGTAAAATACATAAAATTTATCCACTTTAGGCACAATATTGTTCTCCATGCAAACGAATTCAAAGTGGCGAATTCTCATAAAGCCTAATGGATGGATTGAGAAAGATGAATACCGTGGCCGATAATGACATTGCCTAGGAACTTGGTTATCGGAAACCGAAGATTCTCAGACGTAAAAAATTCAGCGTACACGGCCATCTTGCCGTCTGGAGGCTTTTCAGCGGTAGATCCGACAGCTGGGTACTCCAGTCCCCACTCTGGCGCTATGCTGTATGTAGAAACGATTTTCTCAAACTTAGATTGCTTCCCATTAATCTTGATGAGTTCTACAGAAGGTGAGGTTGAAGCCTTCTTATCACCGACCATTAATTCAGAAGACAACGGAAAACAGTGAGCAATGATGAATATAAGAGTTATGAACAGGAGATAGCGGATAATACTCTTAAATTTGAGAGAAATAAAGAAGAAGATGAAGAAACAAAGGCGATAAAAGTTTCACAATTAACGCAAAATCCCTATTCATATCCATCACAGTTAATGCGATAGGAAGGTGACAGTGGAGAGAGAAAAGGAGGGTCCAATGGGAAGGCAACACGTCACACGGGAAAACGGAAAAAGCAAAAAAGGAGGTACAGTAGGGTACGGTTAACAGCCGACACAGGCGTCACATCACCACGCGGCGTCTACGGACCTATCACATCCCACTTTTAATGCTTAGCTTTACAAAAAAAAAACATAAATGTCTCCACAAACACACAAAAACTCCAAATTCCCCATAAAAATATCTTAAGTCTAAAATTTCACCCGCATAAAGCTTACGCGAAAGAAACAATGGACTAGGGGGACTTATAGAGGTAGGGTAGAGAAAATATCCAAATACCCATAAGATAAAGCGCGGGTCATCCAAGGCTTCCTTAGAAGTCACCCGTAGAACATTATCATCACCTGCATAACTTAAGTCAAAGGAAGCTAAGGAATAACTCTAGAGACTATCTGCGGGTCGCATAGGACTCCCTCAGAAGTCATCCTTACTACGTTCACCTCACGCGCGAGATGACAGAAGAGTGACATCAGCAAATCAGTTGTAACCAACTTCCTTCTAGGAGATTTACGCCAAGATTCTTTCTTGGAAAGCATGTGATGCAACAACCAATCAGGGAAAGATAGCTGACAAGGTTGTTATAACCGTGCACATGGCCAGTTGTCTCGTCCTATCATGCGCGGACATGTGTTCAGTTTGTTACAAAGAGCATCTTTTAGAAGAGGACAGCTGTACCAATAACACTCCCCCAAACCACAGGCTATAAATACCCTCTCCATCATCATGAGTATTCATTCACATTTCACATACTACATCAATTACTTAAAGTACTTTCTCTCTCTAAGAATTGTACCGATTCTCACGTCGCAAGTTGGTTACGGGAAGATCCCATGTAAGCCCCGAATCTGGATCACTATAATATGATATCAACCCAAACACGATGTTAGTGCGGAATCCTAACACAGTGGTGATTCAAGAACGAGATAGAGGAACAATATGAATATAATAAACACGATATTACTCTAAATGCACATGATTATATTAATAAATCGTCTGGTACATGAGTTTGCTCTCTTGATGGTGGCCACTACTGATTAACAGCTTCTATCAATGTGAACAACCAGCCATAAACCCTATACATGTTATCTATATATAGGGAAACCAAAACAACCTAGCCCATCATAAAGCCCAAAGCCCAAACTAGCCTAACCGAAATCCATAGGGATTTCGGTATTACACCAACGTAATTCTTCAACACGTATTCGTTTATGTCACTTTAGTCTTGATCATGTTATGGCCTTTTGATATGCGTCAGTCTAACCAAATTATGACCCAACATCCCTCTTCTTATCCTTCCTGTAACGAGCTCACGGTATTCTATTATGCAGGTTTTTATCACTTGTTGTGTTATTCATTATTTGACCCATATTATGTGGAGCCATTGGCCTGGCCTATCTAGGTTTAGATCCATGTTTCTTCACAACCTAATTAGCATGGGAACTCTATGCGATCTAATAAAAATTATTATGCCAACCAACCATCAAGATAAACCAACTCCTATCATCATAATCTGACAAGTAATAGATGTACCACTAAGATTAACATGATTCAACGGGTCAAAATCTCGTGGTGACGTCTACCATAATATTACTAGCCACACATATAATTCGGCTAACATGTAATCCTAATGTTATAACATATAAAATGAGATCAAGATCACAGAAGATCCATTTCAATCAAAACAACATTATATCAGTGGTTAAACATAAAATCAACCCAAAAATATATCAATACAGACCATAGAAATCCATACAGCTCGTTAAAAACCAGAAAACTACATTAATCGATCATTATTTAACCAATCCTAGGCAACGGATAACTTTAGCCTCTCATACAAAGTTAAACATTCAAAAAATTAGTAATAGATGAAACCATGTTCAACAAAACATATTTAAATGTCTTATAAAGATAAAAACGTGAAAACCAACTTGAAAACTCGCTTAAAATCTTCATTCGTCACTCTTGGCGATCGTCTCTTCGAAAATCTTCTCTTGGTCTTCTATGTCTAACTCCTTGTTATAATGTGGAAAAATCGTTTAAAAAGATGTAAAATCGAGTAGCAATGAGTTTCTAAAATCATGGCCCGATAAGCTGGTGATGGACAGTCGGGGAGATCCCCAACGGTCGTGTTGGTCATGCAACCGACAATGACATCAGCCCTCCCATAAAAAGTCATTCATGTTAGCGTAAGGGTTGGTGTCGGGAAAGATCTGTATAAAAACGTCCAAAACATTCTGTCGCTATCACATGTACCTCGAAATCAAAATATTACAAAATTAAGTACATAATATACAACAAATAAATACAAACCGGGTAAACAGTGAGGCAATTTGGTACTAAAATTATTTAGAAATTACATCACATCACATCACACACAATCAATAACTGGGAACACTTTCTCACACTTCTCGTTATAAATCTATTTCCCGCATTATCCCTCCTATATATATATATATATATAGTTGTGACTTTAATTTATTTTTTACAGGCATTTCATTTAGGATCCAATAATGATTTAATAAAAATAGATAACTACATTATTTTTGACAAATAATTTATAAGAAAAAAAACCATTCTGATAGGATATTTTATCAATAAAACTCTTTTTCTTTTTTAGAAAATTAAACTTTACATCAAGACATATCTTAAATTAAATATCAAACCACGTTTTATAATGAGTGCATATCTTATTGATGTGATATTGTGTTATGTTATTGTGGTTAGAGAAGATATCTTAATGTTGATATCTTTTGTATTTAATATATGGTTATTTAAGAAGTCTTACAACAACAACAACTATCATTTTTACATTCTCTACATTAAAATAATATCAAACATCAGGTCACTAATGTCATTCATGTCGAAACGTTCTCTCGTGTTGGCATTTTTTATGTTGGCATTTCTTGTCATGTCATTTGTTCCATCTGATGGTGTGTGAAATTTTTTTAGTTTTTCATCAACGTTGTTATGTTGAAATCTACTAATTGATTATTTTGTATACATCTCTTTCTCCACCATGCATAGGACATTGTGATTACCATATTGACTGCGCAAGAATGTGTCGAAGTTCAGGTTTTTATAGTGGTAACTGTAGATCAGGATTTCCATCACTCTGTTGTTGTCATTATTAGTTTTAAAAATAAAAATGAAAGTAATATTCCTTACAACATCAAATTAATGGTTATATTGAGTAAACTTTTTCTTGAAGATTTTTTATGTTCAATAAAATGACCAAAGTCTAAAATATATATAATTGGTGAGGTTTTTTCTATGATCCAATCGATGGTTTTTTCTTTAGACAATCCATAATGATCGGTTTTTTTTATAAAGATAGAAGATGTGATGAAGGAAGGATATAATACAGTTAAGGAGTGACAAGGTCAGTGGTGTTAACGGGAAAAACCAGTTTATTATGGAGGAAAGAAAAAGAAAAAAAAAAGAGGATAGAGAAATGTGTTTTTAGAAAGTGTGGTAGTTTGTTAGGCAAGAGATAAATTATTCCAATGTAGCGTTTCTTATGTAGTAATGATAGGGACTGAATTGACTCACTGTGAGTGAATGAAAAAAGTGGCGTTTTGTTGTTCATTGGAATGGAATGAACGATTACACAAGGAATCTCATTCTGTTAAAACCATTCCATCCTACCCCCTTCTCTTTTTTTTTGTTCAATTCCTCTTTCACCATACTCTCTCAACAACACCAATTTACAACGACAACCACCACCGCCTCCGCCGCCAAACCATCGCCACCACCGTCATCACCTTACCCTCCTCCATAGCCACCAACACCACGACCGTTGACGCCACCGATACCATCGTCACAACTTTGACCAACATCGACTCCTCCGCCACCATTACCACCTCGCCGCCACCACCACTGTAACACCTCGACCAACGCCTGATTATACATCGAGGGCATAACATAATTGCTCATCACACATTACATTATTAAAAAGTGAAAATACTTATTTACATTTATTCATTTCATGTCATATGTATGTTAAGTTTGTCATAAAGATAAAAAACAAATAACATTTAATTCTTTCTATTTGAGATAACGTAATGGTATAACTATGTGGTCTTCACTTGAATCAAGTCATCTAAGTGTACCTGTAGCATGCATAACAAAATCTGCCAACTACAAGTAGTTGGCGAGTAAACATAAGCTTGTACCATGTATAATTTGGTGCAAAAATGCAATTTACATGTTGCGCGCAATTACAAGCATATATGAGTATGCGAAACCAATAAATGAAATGTTTATTCATTATTGAGAATGGATAAAATAACAAAATCGATGTGTATTAATTGTTGTTAGCACAAAGCCAAACATATATGAATAAGGTATGATCATACAATTTGTGTTTAGGATGTACTTGGTTTGAGATATTCGTGAGCCAATAAATTAAAAATTAAAATGAGCAGTTAACACAAATAAGCACACAATGCGACATAAACATGAAACATTTAATATAATGCACAAATATAAGGTTGAATTCTAATATATAAATGGAAAACAATATTTGAGATAAAATATGGGGTTTGATAATTAGTAATGCTTGCTACCCTAAAATGTAAGAATAAAAAAAGAGGAATTAATGCCCAATTGAAAGTAGCATGTAAAAGATTAGATAAATCAAAATTAAGTGAGCGAACTAGTAAGGTTTGGTTGGATGAGTGATCCTAGATAAAGAGATAGTCTAGGTTCATTATGAGGTTTAAAGGAAAATTAAAAATGAGTGAAGAAGCGAATGTTCATTCATGGTTTATGAGTTTTGATGGTTAAAGGTGAAAAATATAAATTACACTTATAATTTAAAAAGTTGGTCGTTATAGTTTTAAATTATTATGTTTTGGGTTTTTAAGAAAAGATGGGTTATAATATTTATTAGTTAATATTAACGTGTATGGTTCATTTTAGAATAACGAACCGATTTTTATTATTAAAAAAAAAGAATTAGTTAGCAAGTAGTTTGTTGCCGAACACGAACCCATGGTTGAGTCGGGTGTTTCCCTGACATGTTTGAGTTGATGTCCAATATTTTAATAATCAAATTTGGATTTGTTGTTTTAAGATAACCAAAATTTGAACATGAATAGAAACTTAACGAATAGAAAGACGGACATGATACATCACCACCTTTGTTAGTTGGTTATGACAAAATGGTTATGATCATCATAAGATAGTAAATAGAATACAATTGACATAAATTACCCGTGGATTAAAACCTAAAAAGAACTTGAAATCGGTTTGACTATGAAAGTCAAAGTTGCTAGAAACACCAAATTGAAGCATAAGGAACAAAGTGAAAGTGAAATTGGTTGTGGCAAAGAGCTGGTAGAAGTTGGAGCATATATTTAAAAGGAGAATTATGTTAATAATATCTAACGCCCGTAAATATCACTAGTAGTAGAATTGTGGGTATAGTTTTGTATATTGATGGATTTGTTATCATTCAAAGTCGAGGGGCCTTATAGTTATTCTTAAAAGTGTGTTTTACATAACTATGGGAACAAGGAGAAACTTCTATCATTCTTGAAGGACTTATTGTGTAACGTGTTTACAATAATGAAAAAAAAAAAAGAACGACCTCTAACCCTAACGCCGTGTTCCAGAGTTGCAGTTAAGGAAATAAGAGAAATGATTTGGAGTGAAAACAAAAAAAAATTGTGTTCCAGATATTTTTCTATGGAGCGAAAGGAAGAGAGGGAAGAGAAAACATGGGTGTTTAGTGTTTATATATCTAATGTCCATTTTGGTAAACTTGTATGTTTAAGCTTAGCGGACAACAATATCCTTGATCGGCTTAACTGTTTCATGTAAATTAAAACTTGTACACATGATTGTGTAACATTTCTATCTTCTAGATTCAAGGTTTAAATCAAGTTAGGGTGGCTTAGTATGGTAAAACTATAATGACGCCCGGTAAAGTGGCTTTTTGCCTTTTAAGTGTGGGTTCTACTTAGTCAAACACACTTAAAGTACTAGGGGTATACGTTTTAGTGGATAGCAATACAACAATCAATTAGACCTAGTTGAGTACGTGTGTGCTGAAATGTGTTCCTTGATCAGGCTTAGTACGTTAGATCTGTGTCTATGATATCTTATTGTGTTATGAGCCTTTACACGTTTGAGCTTTGTACTATCAATATTCATGAAATGGTTTCTCAAAATTCTAAAATTTGCCCAACTTTAATTGGAGGTTGTTGATCAGTTCTTCATGTATATAATAAAAAACATGAATATTATGATAAATCTACAACTAAAACATGCATGTCACAGTAGAGAGAGAAGTCACGGCTGATGAGAACGATCCAGATGACATGATAGTCAGCTTGGTCGAGTTCCACTTTTGGATGTATATTAGCGATGGGGATTAGGGTTCTTGAGAAACCGAATAATATAGAGAGAGAGATGGTCACGAATTCTTATGTGAGATTTACGGTTATGTTGTATGATGTTAATTAGCCTCTCTATATATTTATATACACCTAAGGGGAAACCTTTGATTAGCAAGAAAGGGTAATTTTGTCCATCAACAATTACCTAGCTAATAATAATAAGGTATAATTATTTAACTTTAATCTATTATAATATAAATGATCATGAGGGCCATACATAAATATATATATATATATATATCCATATATTTATTCTTGCATTCTCCCACTTGGCCAAATAATCATTTATTATGAGCAATAGTTTAGTCTGCAGATCTTAACACTCATTACGAAACTGGAGCAGAAAAATACAGTCATTGAATTAAACATCAGCTCAAGACCCCCATTAATCATAATGAAATCCTTGTTTAAAACCTAAGTAGTTATAATCAAAATTTTTATATATAAGCCCTTCAAATATTTGATTTGTATAATAATTTGTCTATATGTCATTACGCATGCAGAACATATTAAGAGACATACAAAATCAAAACTGAGGAATTTTATTAAATAAAATGTGAATAAGTACAATATGCAATTAAATAAGGTCTTCGGTAAATCCCATATTAGCAACATGTTCTTCAAAAACTTTAAGTGGGAGACCTTTAGTCATCAGATCCGCTAGCATATTATGTGTACTATATACTCAATACAAAGTTTATTTTCCTCAAATCGTTCACGCACGAACAAATACTTTCAAGATATAAACCAACTCCAATCGATCTGCTACTATTCGAGAAATTAACGGCAGCTGAATTATCACACTATAGCTTTAATGGTATAGAAATGGAATTGACTAATTGAGTCCACAGATCAGATTTTTAAGAAACATTCCACAACAGGTAGCATTATAAACAGCTATATATTTTGTCATCGTAGTGGAAGTTGTCGTTAACTGTTGCTTATAACTCCTCCATGAGATGGGCCCACCTGCTAACATAAAGATAAACCCCGAAGTGGAGTTCTTGTCATCTTTGCATTTAACAAAGTCAGAATCAGAATTACCTACCACTTCTAAATTATCACTTCTTATATAAGTCAGTTTTTAGTCTTTCGTCCTGTGAAGATATCAAAGCACCTTCTTAGCTGCTTTCTAGTGTTCAAGGCCAGGATTAGTTTGACAACGGCCTAATATTCCAGAAATATAATCAATATCCAGGCGAGTGCAAACTTGTGCATACATAAGGCACCCGACTACTGATGCATAAGGTATGAATCTCATTTTCTCCTTTTCAACCTTTGTTTTCGGACATTGGAATGCCACGAAAATGTCTCCTTTAACTACTGGAGCTGCAGTTGGGTTACAATGTTGCATTAACGAGTAAGGACATGGTCAATTTAGGCCCTTTGAGATAATCTTAAGATCCCTCTGTGTCTGTTTCGGTGAATTTTGATGCCAATAACATAAGAAGCGTCTCCGAGATCCTTCATGTCAAAGTTATGCGAGGGTAATCGCTTCGACTTATGCAACATCTCGAAACTATTACTAGCCAATAAAATACCATCTACGTAGAGGACAAGTATAGTAAACTTACTCCCTCTCATCTTGAGGTAGGTGCATTGATCCACTTGATTCTTTGAAAAATCTTGTTTCTTCATGACTTCATCAAACTTTAGGTACCATTGACGCGATGCTTGTTTGAACCCATATATTGACTTCTTGAGCTTACAGACTAGATGTTCTTGACCTTCAGGTTTAAAACCTTCAAGCCGCTTCATGTACACCTCTTCATCTAAATTGCCGCTAAGGAAAACGGTTTTCAAGTTCATTTGATGCAGCTCTAAATCAAAGTGAGCTACTAGGGCCATAATGATCCTTAATGAATCTTTTCGAGAAACATGTGAAAAAAGTCTCTTGATAGTCAATTCCCTCTTTCTGAGAGTAGCCCTTTGCAACCAATCTCGCATTATAGCGTTCAACGTTCCCATTTGGATCAAGTTTTGTTTTGAACAACCATTTACATCCTACGGGTTCGACACCGTTGGGCAATTCTACTAAATCCCAAATGTCATTCTTCTTCATAGAGTCAAGCTCGTCAATCATTGCTTTATTTCATTCAGAAGACTGATAACTGCTCGGCTTCATTATAAGAGATAGGATCATTAAGCTTTCCGGCGTCAGCTTCAGTCAGGTAGGTGAAATAATCATCAAAGTTAGTAGGTCTTCTAGATCTAGATGACCTCCTGAGTTGATTAGAAGGTTCAACATTGTCTTGGTTTTGAGTGTTTGATGTGCTTTCATTTTTTGTTATAACGGGTTCTGAGTGTGGAGAAGGTGGTGCAGAAGGTTCAATTTCATGGGGTACATGAGGAATAACCAGAGTTACAATAATCGATGAGTCTCCCCCGCATCTTGCATTTCTTGCAATTCTTCATAAGGGTTAGTACTGCTCCCACTGATCTTGTAATCCTCCAGAAACAAGGCACGCTTGGTTTCTACAATACGAGTGACATGGGAAGGACAATAGAAACGATAACCCTTTGAATTTTTAGGATGCCCGATAAAGAAGCAGGTAGAAGTTTTAGAGTCAAGTTTCTTTATGAAAGGATTATAAAGTTTTGCTTCAGCAATACAGCCCCATACTTTCATATAATTAAGACTCGGTTTCCATCATGTCCAAAGTTCATAAGGAGTTTTAAGGACAGACTTAGAAGGAACTCTATTGAGTATATGAACGGCTGCTTTTAAGGCTTCAGTCCAGAGAAATAGAGGTAAATTAGTGTTGGCTAACATACTGCGTACCATATCCATAAGGGTTCGATTTCTCTGTTCAACGACACCATTTTGCTAAGGAGTACCTGGCATGGTATTGGTTCACGATCCCATGGCCCTTACAAAAATCATAAAATGGACCAGGGGCCTGACCCACATCAGTATGTCTTCCATAATATTCACCTCATCTATCTAATCTGACAACTTTTATTTGACGATCTAATTGTTTGTCAACTTCAGTTTTATAATCTTTAAAATTTGTAATAGATTCAGATTTTTTTTAATGAGATACAGGTACATATATCGGGAATAATCATCAATGAAAGTGATAAATGAAGTATGTCCAGTTATGCCAGCAACGGAGTAAGGACCACTAATATTAGTATGAATGAGTTCTAATAAATTAGAGCTCCTAGTAGCACCTTTCTTATTTGTTGATGTCATTTTGCCTTTAAGGCATTTGACGCATGTTCCAAAATAGGTGGAATTGAGATGTGGTAAGACTTCATTCTTCACGAGGCGGGCTAACCGGTCTCGTTAGATGTGGCCTAAACGTTGATGCCTAAAATAGAAGAAGTCTCTAAGTCTCGTTTCTCTTTAATCTTTGTGAGTGATTCATTAATATTATATGACAACAAAGATTTAGAAAAATTATCATCTAGTTCTAATCTATAAGACCATTATCCAAAAAGCCATAACCAAACACTTGATAATTTAAAGAAATAGTAAGTTTGCCACCACCATGAGAAACATCAAAACCGTCCATGTCTAACTTCGGACCTGATACAAGATTCTGAGTAATCTCAGGAATATATAAGGTTTCATCAAGTTTAATACATAAACTAGTTTTCATTATTAATTGTAAAGTTCCCACAGCCTTGACTTCAAGTTCTTTATCATTCTCCGGTCTTAGTGTTCTTTGATTTCCTTCCATCTTCCAGATTTAAAGGAATCCTTAAGTAGAATTGGTCACATGAACCATAGAACCAGAATCAAACCACCATGTATTAGCAGTAACAATCAAATTATAGGACTCAAGTATCATAAAGAGATCATTACCTTTCTTAGCTAGCCACTCCTTTAAAGTCTGAACAGTCCTTCTGCTTATTAATGTACTTCTTACAGAACTTGCAGAAAGGTTTTCCAGTAGAGTTTTGAGAGCTGGTTGAGACACCTATATTAGTCTTCTGAACTTTAGCACACTCCTTTCTGGGATTAGTGTTATTCCTCTTCTTGGAACTGGTTGCAAGGTACACAACTTAAGGTCTGTCCATCTTTATACGCTCTTCCTCTTGCACGCACATCGCAATCAGCTCACTCATAGTCCATTTGTCCTTCTGGGTGTTGTAATTGATCTTGAAAGCTTCATGGGCAGCTGGAAGAGAGGTCATGATGAAGTGCACCAGAAAACCATCACTGATCTCCATGTCTAATCCCTTCAGCTTATGGGCCATGTCATTCATCATCATAATTTGCCCACGAATGCCACTCCTTCCATCATACTTAGTAGTCACCAACTTGATAATAAGAGTACTAGCATGTGCCTTTGACATTCCTTTAAATTGTTCCTCCACAGAAGCCAGATAGGTTTTAGCATTTTCAGAGTCTGGAATGGATCCTCATATAGGCATGCTGACGGAGTTTTTCATAAGCATTAGAGACATGTGGTTACATCTCTTCCATTTTTCGAACAATAAGTGCTGAGCAAGAGTGCTTTCAGCGGTTAGTGCTGGAGGTTCATCCTCGTTTAGAGCAAAGTCGAAATCCAGGGAAGCGAGATTAAGCATAAGAGAGTCCTTCCAGGAAGCAAAGTTATCTCCAGTTAATGATGTGATTCCATCATTTGGAGTAGTTATTGGAATTTATATGAGAATGTTAAGATACGAAACTAGAAGAAACTTAGAGTGAACTAGGGGCAAGTAAAACTAATGCAGGCATAGATAAGAACCATTTAAATTATGAAGTTGTGATAATAAATGTCTATTAATAGCATCAAAATAATAGACTAATATAATTAATAAAATTCTACTTAAATAAAAGATAAATCACCTTTGGGCAGAATTAAATTTTACTTAAGTATATGTTGAAAACAATTGTAACACATCACATTTGGGCAGAAGTGAGACAACCATTTTAATAATGCACAAGTTAGTTTTTCTTTGATATAGATGTATCGCATCACCTTTGGGCAGAAGTGATACATTTAAATCATGTTTAAGTTAAACTAACACAGCTTGTATTTAAACTTGAATAATATGTTAGATGTATCATATCACCTTTTGACAGATGTGTCCATCATCATTTATTAAAGTTAAACTTTTTATTTGTTTTGTAAAAATTAATTAATATGTATTTTTATATTTTAAGTATTTACAAAACATTGGTTTAGTTAATATCAAACAAACTATCAGCGCAAATTGTAAAAACTAACATTGGTTTAATTTTTAGTGTACTGTTCACGAAAAAAAAATATTCTCGGGAATTTTAGATTTCTGGTTTGATGTGTTTTCGGGTTTTAGTGTTTTCGGAAAGTCAGTGTTTTCCGAAAACTATTTTAACCTTAAACACATACACACTCATAAGTTGATGAACAGTTGATAATGCTTGATCTGAATTCTAAGGAATTGTTTGTTTATCCAAGATTTGATTATTTTCGAAATAATTCTTTATTAAGTTTATAGAATTCGAAATATCTTGGTCTAAATCTCAATAAAAAATTTAGTAAAACATTATAACAATCCAGATCCTGAACCATATTATACTAGATTTTTGAAAAATTGTCATGAACACGAAGATCATTAGTTTATCAGATTTCGAAAACCGCCAATTTATATCAGATACGAGTTTTAAAACCGAAAATTGTTAGGGTTTCTTATATTCGGATTTTAATAATAATAAAAAACTAAAACGAATTAATAAAAAAAACCCGAATATTGTTAGGATTTATCAGGTTTTAGTCCAGGTCTTCCGGTTTAGATCCTGAGTTAATGGAAGACATGAAGAACTGATTAATCAACATCGCTCTTGATACCACATGTTGATCAGTTCTTCATGTATGTAATAGAAAACATGAATATTATGATAAACCTACAACTAAAACAATTGTGTCACAGCAGAGAGAGAAGCCCCGGCTGATGAGAACGATCCAGACGACATGATAGCCAGCTTGGTCGAGTTTTTTTTAATGATATACACAAGCTATTAAGTTTATGGTTTATCAAATTACCCTACACTACCAAACACAAAACTATTGTCTTACATATAGCATTGTCAAACTACCCTACATTGTCATACACAAACATGTGTATGACATACATCTTTCTCAAACTTCCCAACACAAACTTTTGTTCTCGTATACCATTCTGAAACAACAAAACCAATTAGGTTTATGGAATTATTAGTCAACAACATACATTAATTACTATTTCTTCTTGATGTGCGAAAATATATATATATATAAACAAAACACAAGTCGCAACTAAGCTTTAAAAACCAAACAATCTATCCTAGTTCACACAAACGGCAAGTGTACCGATCGCGTATAGCACAGATAAGGAAAGTCCGGATATCGAACTCGAAGACACGTGAAAACGTTTTTAATTACTAAACTCTAACTAAGACTCACCAAAATAATATTTAAATGATTTTTAATATTTAAAATTGATTAAACTACTTAACTTAATTAAACGAAAACTTTTGACAAAATACTTTGAAATCTTTGGTTTAAATTCAATGAATAAAGACGTCTACCTAGGAATGAATCATGTTGACATAAATAACAAGACAATGGATTGAAAATATTCACGACACTGGTTATAAAAGATGACACAACTAAAACTTGTTTAAGAAAGTCAAATTACCTCTCAGTCTCTCTAGCAAACTCTAACTTATTTTAGTTGATTTTAAAGAATAAACCGGAAAAACAATTATTAACGTGTTCAAATGACGACTCTCCTCTCGGTCTCACCGACACACTAGCCTAATGGAAACGAATACTACGCAACCAAGGATAGAGGAACAGTTTAACTTAACCCAAATTAAACCAACTAATTGCACATAAACACTCAAACTTGACAAGACAAAAACACGCTCTCGCGCGGTCTTAATTCTAACAAGTAAAAGCAACGAGACAATATTACTTCTTATCACCTCTCGGTCTCAAAGAAGGTGTATTTAACTGATTTTAGATGATTATATTACCCACTTATCCCTACGGTTGTACACCCCGCAAATAAACCCTAAACACCAAGTCAAGAGTCTAACAAGCAATCAATTAATCAAAACCAATTCAATTAACTACTGCAAGAGGATTATAAGTAATAAAACATAAAACACAGCCATCACACACAATCTAATTTATGGTTTAGTTAAACTTTACATCAATAATTTAAGTCTTGAACATTAACAATCCATTAAACAAGTCAAACCCACTCAACAATCATCTATCCTAGGTAGAACAAGCAAGATTAGCTACTCATTAATTTTGGACAGCAGCATACAATCAAAGTAAACATCATAAACATCAATATAAACATGATAAAACTCATTCAAGATCCAAACACAATCAATCACAACTCAAACTATCAATCAATTGCAAAACAATTCAAATCAAAAGATCAAATTAACAAAGTTAGGGTTCTTGAACAAAAAAAAAAAAGTATATGGATGAATTACTATCAAGTATGGCTGAGATTTATGCTTGTTTGAAGCCCCTAGCTGCTGCCCCGATGTTCCTCTTCCTTCTCCAGCCGCCAAAGACCAGCAGCCGCCTCCTTTCTTTCTTTTTTTCTTTCTTCTTTTCAGGCTGATGCTGTTTGCGATCGGAACTTAGGGTTTTGGTTAGGGTTCTTTTAATTTTTGGGATTAGTAGCTGAATAATGGCTGGTAACTTTATTAATCAACTTAATATAATATTATATAAGGCCTTTAAGATGTGGGCTTGGGTCGGGCCTTGACTTATAAGTTTGAAAGTTGCACAATTAAGGCCTAAACTCTTCAATTTAACTCTTTTTTCCACCAAACTTCATAACCTACAAGAAAACAATCATCTTTGTATTATTAAGCATAAACAAACCATAAAACTTAATAATTATACTAAAAACAATTAAAACATGATAAAAATGATACGGAAAGTAAGTGTGTTTCACTACCAATCAAACATCCCCACACTTAAACCTTTTTTCGTCCCTGAAAAAGTCTAATGCAGTTGGATCAGAATCGGAAAATCAAAGTTAAATCAAACATACAGGTTATATTTTAAAGCTCAGAAAAACGCAAAAACCGCGATCGTCGATATTGTTGTCCACCTAAACCCATGCCTTAATCTTTACCGAGACAAATATGATCCGACAATAATATTACTTAGTGGTTTACACAATTAAGACCCGCTTATTTTCTGCTTTTACCGGACCAGACCACCCCAACTTGACTTAAACCTCAAAATTAGCAGAATTAAAACTTTGTTTCTCAATATTTATGAATAGTTAAGACGATCAAGGGTATTGTTTATCCACCTAAGCTTAAGCATCAAAGTCTACCAAGCAGCCATTAGATACGATTAAGGTTCAATTATTCATAGCCAGTGCTCCCCACAACATGACATACCCCCGTTATCAAGCAATACCCCAAATACATAACCATAGGTGAGTATGCAAAATTTTATCTGTAGGGCTTACATGTAGCGTGTCCCTTGTGGTCCGTTTCTTAATGGTAATGAGACGCGAGCAAGGGGACCCCACATGGCTAACAACGTGGATGATCAAGTCTGTAGTGTATTTGTACTTTCGTACTTTTGTGATCATGTTTTATAGACTTATAAGGGTTTGCTCTTTGGCTTTATTTTAAATATACACAACCCCACTTAGGAATTGTGAATACCCAGCTAAATAGATTGCATACAGACCCATGGTCTCCGGACCCGAAGCATCCCATCAATACAGGATTTAAGGTTATAAAACCATACGCCGATGAGGTGTAAAACACTAAACTAGCATTTTAAGATTTATATCACAGGCTACACGGCATACTCTAACGTTAAACCTACCCAAGCATCATATGATAACGTATTCAAATTTTTTAAAACTCATGATATTTCCACTTTTTCATACCAAAATTTGAGGCTTGAGTATGGCCCGACCTTTCATTGCTTATTTTCCACGGACAAAACGCTTTACCCACAAAATATTTCCGTTTAACCGTTTATCAAATTTGCCCTTTCATTTTCAAGGCTGAGCCTACCGACACATCCCAAGTTAAGTGCATTTTCTTTAATTTATCTCATATTATTTGTAGTTTGAAAAACCAATTTTCGAATAAAATCATCATCTCCCACTTTAATGCAAAAGAAACTAAAAACAAGGGACATTTTTTTTTAACTTAACCAAAGTATGAAAACGAAAAACAAGTGAAAAATTTTTATTTTTAAAATTTTTTAAATTTTTTCTACAACTAAGTAAAATAAATTCCCATCCCCACACTTAGAACGAAATCGTCCTCGATGAGAACAAGGAAAAGAAATAAAATAAAAATAAAACGTAAAGCATAAAATTAAAAACTTGAAGCAAAAAGTAAAACTTAAAATAGCAGAAAATAAAATAAAGAACGGGTTACTCCCCTGGTTTAGATGCAAATTATTCATCAGCTGTGTATGATTCGAACAAACGACCGTATAGCATTTCATTCGCGGCCGCAACCTCGGGTGAACCAGTTCCAAAACGCCATCAGAGCTACTATACGCATAATAATACCTGTAACAACTCAAACTCGCTCGCATGTATCGGCGTACAAAACAGAAAACAGAAACATAAGAAATAAACATATTTTTGTGTTTTTGAATTTTTTAATTTTTTTTTATTAAATATTTATTAAATAAAAATAAAACAAATAAAAACAGAATAATAAAAAAGAATCATAATACAAACTCTACAACTCGGGCTGTCTCCCGAGTAATGCATCCATCACGACTATTCCTCGGTGAATGAGTCAAGGTAGAACACCTCGACTGTCTGATCAGTTATCAGCTCTCCAATGTAGTGCTTCAATCTATGGCCGTTCACCTTAAACTTCCCGCTTCGGTCTTGTATCTCAATCGTGCCATACGGGAAAACCTCAGTGACCATGAACGGTCTCGATCATCGGGATTTCAACTTTCCCGGGAATAACCTCAACCGTGAGTTATACAGTAAAACTTTATCCCCACACTTGAACTGCTTATTACCCTTCAATTTCCTGTCATGCAGTTCCTTCGTATGCTCCTTATACCGAAATGATTGTGCATATGCGTGATCCCGGAGCTCCTCTAACTCATGTAATTGATGGAAACGATTACCCTCTGCAGCGGGTAAATCAAGATTAACCCTTTGAAGGGCCCATGAAGCGCGGTGTTCCAATTCAACAGGAAGATGACAGGCCTTCCCATATATCATCCGAAATGGTGTGGAACCAGTCGGAGTCTTGTAGGCTGTACGGAAGGCCCACAGAGCGTCATCTAATTTGTTGGACCAATCCCGACGATTTGAACCAACCGTTTTCTCGAGAATACGTTTGATTCCCCGATTACTCACTTCTACTTGCCCACTAGTCTGTGGGTGGTAGGCGGTCGCAAGCCGATGGTTGACCCCATAACGCTTCAACGCCTTATCCATCTGCGAGTTGCAGAAGTGAGTACCTCGATCACTGATCAAGGCTTTCGGGACTCCAAAACGAGCAAATAGACTTTTTAGAAAACGGACTACCACTCGGGCATCATTGGTGGGTAGAGCTTTGGCCTCAACCCACTTAGACACATAATCGACGGCCACGAGTATGTATTTGTTTCCACGCGAAGATGGAAACGGTCCCATGAAATCAATACCCCAAATGTCAAAAACCTCACAAACTTGAATGGCATTCTGCGGCATTTCGTTTCGCGAAGAAATATTGCCGACACGCTGGCAACAATCGCAACTCTTAACGAACAGGTGAGCATCCTTAAAAATAGACGGCCAGTAAAAACCAGAATCAAAGACTTTCTTTGCCGTAGAATTCACACCGTGGTGACCTCCAGTCGGTCCCACATGACAATGGCTCAAAATTTGCCATCCTTCCTTGACATCCACACACCTTCTAATAAGCTGATCAGCACCGATGCGGAAAAGATATGGATCGTCCCAAAGGTAAAATTTGATGTCAGCAAAGAATTTCTTCTTTTGCTGGTAAGGCATCTTTGGGAGGTATCCGTCAGCGAGATAGTTCGAGAAATCAGCAAACCATGGAAAACCTTCCTCTTGTGCAGTAACGAACATCAGACTCTCCGTCGGAAAACGATCGTCGATCCTAACTCCCAAATCTCCTAAATCAACTCCCTCTAGTCGTGAAAGATGATCAGCCGCCACATTCTCGGCCCCCTTTTTATCACGGATCTCTATATCGAACTCTTGAAGCAATAGGATCATTCGGATAAGACGAGGCTTAGCATCCTGCTTGCTGAAAAGATATCTAATAGCGGCATGATCCGTATAAACAATCGTTTTGGACAAAACCAGATAGGACCTAAATTTGTCGAAAGCGAACACCACAGCTAAAAGCTCTTTTTCGGTGGTGGTATAGCTTTCTTGTGCGCCATTTAAGGTCCGGCTCGCATAGTAGATCGGATGGTAATGTTTATCCTTCCGTTGTCTAAGAACCGCTCCGACTGCGAAGTCGTTTGCGTCACACATCAACTCGAATGGTAACGACCAGTCGGGAGCAACCATGATTGGGGCGTTAACTAGTTTGTCTTTTAGAAGATCAAACGCCTCGATACACTGCTCAGAAAAAATAAATGGAGCATCCTTCTCCAAAAGTTTGGTCATGGGTCTCGCGATTTTAGAAAAATCTTTGATGAACCGGCGGTAGAACCCAGCATGACCTAGAAAGCTACGAATTGATCTCACAGAAGTCGGCGGGGGAAGATTAGAAATGGCCTCGACCTTTTCCCGGTCAACCTCTATCCCCGCACTTGAGATTCGATGACCTAGAACAATACCCTCGCGAACCATGAAATGACATTTCTCCCAGTTAAGGACTAGGTTGGTGTCAACGCAGCGGGACATCATCCTCTCGAGATTTGATAAACAATGATCTAAGGAACTCCCAAATACGGAAAAATCGTCCATGAACACCTCCATGGAGTCCTCGATCATATCATGGAAAATGGCCACCATACACCTCTGGAATGTGGCCGGAGCGTTACAGAGTCCGAACGGCATACGTTTGTAAGCAAACGTTCCGTAAGGGCAGGTGAAAGTGGTTTTCTCCTGGTCGTCGGGAGCTATCGGAACCTGGAAGTACCCGGAGAAACCATCTAGGAAGCAGTAGTACTGCTAACCTGCTAAACGCTCTAACATCTGATCAATGAATGGTAGAGGAAAGTGGTCTTTCCTGGTGGCATCATTCAATCGGCGATAGTCAATACAGACTCGCCATCCCGTCACAGTCCTCGTGGGAATAAGCTCGTTCCTCTCGTTGGTGACGACAGTCATGCCACCCTTTTTAGGAACCACTTGGACTGGACTCTCCCAAGCACTATCAGAAATGGGGAAAATGATCCCCGCATCAAGGAGTTTAATGATCTCCTTCTTTACGACCTCTTGCATTTTTGGATTAAGCCGCCGTTGCGGCTGGACGACAGTTTTGAAATTTTCCTCCATGAGGATTTTATGAGTGCAGAACGAAGGGTTGATACCCTTGATGTCGATAATCTTCCAAGCAATAGCCTCCTTGTGCTCTCGTAGCACCCTCAACAACTTCTCCTTCTCGACCTCGGTCAACGCAGATGCAATGATAACCGGAAGCTTCCTCTCTTCATCTAAAAAAGCATATTCAAGGTGGGAAGGTAAATCCTTAAGCTCTAAGGAAAGAGGAGGACTCTCGACTGAAGGTCGGTCCATCGGATCGTCTCGTACGATCTCAGCAGACACGCCAGAATCAGGGGTATGCGACTCGGTGTCGTCATTTAAGGATTGATTGGTTACGGCAACCATTTCAATCTCCGGAATCTCCCTATCGAGAATCTGGGTGTCGGAGGCAGATCCTCCACAAATTTCGCTGAAAAACTCCCCGACATGCTCCATAATGGTATCAATGAAGTATAAGGAGTCATCAGCAGACTTGGGGTGTTTCAGTGACTGTCGAACGTCAAAGGTGACGTTCTCATCCCCAACTCTTAAGATTAATTTACCCTCGCAGACATCGATCAATGCCTGTGCAGTGGCAAGGAATGGTCGGCCCAAAATGAGTGGGACACTATCGTCATCGTTCATGTCCAGGATGACAAAGTCCACCGGGAAGATGAACTTGTTGACACGAACAAGCATGTTCTCGACCACCCCTCGGGGGTATTTCACAGAACGATCAGCAAGCTGGATACTCATACGGGTAGGCCTCGGTTCGCCTAGTCCCAACTTGCGATACACGGAATACGGCATGAGATTAATACTGGCACCAAGATCTGCCAGCGCATGGACGACCGTATTATCACTCAAGATGCTGGGAATTGTGAAACTCCCAGGATCGGACATCTTTTCTGGTAACTTTCTCTGCAAGACTGCAAAGCAACCAACACTCAGAGGAATGGAAGAGACTTCGGCTAACTTCTCTTTGTTTGAAAGAATATCCTTAAGAAACTTTGCGTATTTGGGCATTTGCGTAAGTGCCTCAAGGAAAGGAATATTAAGATGAAGTTGCTTCAGAAGATCAAGAAATTTGGAGTTTTGCTCCTCGTCTCTATCCCTACAGACTCTCCCGGGAAATGGGAGTCTAGGTTTGTAGACTCTCGGTGGTGTGCTGGGTAATGATTGGTTCTCGGCCTATGCTGTACTTCCTGGGCTGTGCCTTTGATGCACCCTGGCCGGTGGAGACTCCAACTGAATCTCCTCGTCTACCTGCTCCTCCACATCTACCGCAGGCTTGTTAACGACTCCTCTCGTCGCCTCTTGAATCACGGGCTCGCTACGTGCCCCCGCACCGCTCCTTGTCGTCACAGCCTTCGCAAACGCCTTCGGATTTTGTTCATTGTTACTTGGAAATGTACCTGGCGACCTCTCATTTAGACGACTTGCTATCTCTCCCATCTGACGCTCGAGATTTTGAATTGACGCTCCTTGATTTCTCATGAATGACTCGTGCTCCCGGAATTTCTCTTGAGTTTCTTTGTGACGGGAGTCCTCTCGAGTCATGAGTTGCGACAACATCTGTGACTGCTGTGCCATCATCTCCTCTAACGTGGGCTTCTTCTCCCCACTACTCGGTCCCTCGCCGGAATCCTGGAATAGGCTCTGACGTTGCTGGAAGTCGGACTGATTTCTGTTCCTCCAGTTTGAGTTTTGGTTACCTCTCCACCCCGAATTATAAGAATTGAATGAATGTTGATTTCGGTTTGGATTATTAACGAAGTCGACTGCCTCCTCCTGAAAATCTACCGGGCATTGAACGGTATCGTGTCCCCCTCTGCAGATCTCGCATAACTTACTTTTCACCTGCAGGTCCTTCATGATTTTTGCTAACGCTTCAACTTGTGCCGCCAGTGCGGTGCTCGTGTCAACCGAATGCATGCCGCGTGAGAGGGAATCAACGGTTTTGGTACTCTTAACTGGTGGTCGCTGGTATCCACTCATGGCTAAACCGTTAAACAAGGCAATGCACTCATCCGTATCTTTCGTTGTCAGTAGGTTACCTCCTGCAGCTGTGTCGAGCATACTCTGAGTTGCGTACGTCACTCCGTTGTCCTCCATCTGGAAAGAATGAATCTGGTTAGGCAAACGAGCGGCCTTAGCCGTAGGATCGTATTTTTCAAGAAATTGGGTCTGCATGGCAGCCCAAGTATCAGGTTTTAGTCCAGGTCTTCTGGTTTAGATCCTGAGTTAATGGAAGACATGAAGAACTGATTAATCAACATCGCTCTTGATACCACATGTTGATCAGTTCTTCATGTATGTAATAGAAAACATGAATATTATGATAAACCTACAACTAAAACAATTGTGTCACAGCAGAGAGAGAAGCCCCGGCTGATGAGAACGATCCAGACGACATGATAGCCAGCTTGGTCGAGTTTTTTTTAATGATATACACAAGCTATTAAGTTTATGGTTTATCAAATTACCCTACACTACCATACACAAAACTATTGTCTTACATATAGCATTGTCAAACTACCCTACATTGTCATACACAAACATGTGTATGACATACATCTTTCCCAAACTTCCCTACACAAACTTTTGTTCTCGTATACCATTCTGAAACAACAAAACCAATTAGGTTTATGGAATTATTAGTCAACAACATACATTAATTACTATTTCTTCTTGATGTGCGAAAATATATATATATATATATAAACAAAATACAAGTCGCAACTAAGCTTTAAAAACCAAACAATCTATCCTAGTTCACACAAACGGCAAGTGTACCGATCGCGTATAGCACAGATAAGGAAAGTCCGGATATCGAACTCGAAGACACGTGAAAACGTTTTTAATTACTAAACTCTAACTAAGACTCACCAAAATAATATTTAAATGATTTTTAATATTTAAAATTGATTAAACTACTTAACTTAATTAAACGAAAACTTTTGACAAAATACTTTGAAAACTTTGGCTTAAATTCAATGAATAAAGACGTCTACCTAGGAATGAATCATGTTGACATAAATAACAAGACAATGGATTGAAAATATTCACGACACCGGTTATAAAAGATGACACAACTAAAATTTGTTTAAGAAAGTCAAATTACCTCTCAGTCTCTCTAACAAACTCTAACTTATTTAAGTTGATTTTAAAGAATAAACCGGAAAAACAATTATTAACGTGTTCAAATGACGACTCTTCTCTCGGTCTTACCGACACACTAGCCTAATGGAAACGAATACTACGCAACCAAGGATAGAGGAACAATTTAACTTAACCCAAATTAAACCAACTAATTGCACATAAACACTCAAACTTGACAAGACAAAAACCCGCTCTCGCGCGGTCTTAATTCTAACAAGTAAAAGCAACGAGACAATATTACTTCTTATCACCTCTCGGTCTCAAAGAAGGTGTATTTAACTGATTTTAGATGATTATATTACCCACTTATCCCTAAGGTTGTACACACCGCAAATAAACCCTAAACACCAAGTCAAGAGTCTAACAAGCAATCAATTAATCAAAACCAATTCAATTAACTACTGCAAGAGGATTATAAGTAATAAAACATAAAACACAGCCATCACACACAATCTAATTTATGGTTTAGTTAAACTTCACATCAATAATTTAAGTCTTGAACATTAACAATCCATTAAACAAGTCAAAACCACTCAACAATCATCTATCCTAGGTAGAACAAGCAAGATTAGCTACTCATTAATTTTGGACAGCAGCATACAATCAAAGTAAACATCATAAACATCAATATAAACATGATAAAACTCATTCAAGATCCAAACACAATCAATCACAACTCAAACTATCAATCAATTGCAAAACAATTCAAATCAAAAGATCAAATTAACAAGTTAGGGTTCTTGAACAAAAAGTAAAGTTTATGGATGAATTACTATCAAGTATGGCTGAGGTTTATGCTTGTTTGAAGCCCCTAGCTGCTGCCCCGATGTTCCTCTTCCTTCTCTAGCCGCCAAAGACCAGCAGCCGCCTCCTTTCTTTCTTTTTTTCTTTCTTCTTTTCCGGCTGATGCTGTTTGCGATCGGAACTTAGGGTTTTGGTTAGGGTTCTTTTAATTTTCGGGATTAGTAGCTGAATAATGGCTGGTAACTTTATTAATCAACTTAATATAATATTATATAAGGCCTTTAAGATGTGGGCTTGGGTCAGGCCTTGACTTATAAGTTTGAAAGTTGCACAATTAAGCCCCTAAACTCTTCAATTTAACTCTTTTTTCCACCAAACTTCATAACCTACAAGAAAACAATCATCTTTGTAATATTAAGCATAAACAAACCATAAAACTTAATAATTATACTAAAAACAATTAAAACATGATAAAAATGATACGGAAAGTAAGTGTGTTTCACTACACATCACTTCTCATTAATAAATAAAAGTTCATACATAAAATAAATAACATATATAAATAAACAAATAAGAAATCATTCTCTTGGTATAAATGTTATATTACCTACACAACAAAACCATAACATATCCGATACACAGACACTACATAACGGTACATATCCTACACATATAAAAAAACTCATACACTTTTTCATAATATGTACCTACACAAGTAGAGTATACAATGCATCCTACACAAATAAGTAAATATTTTTATTATATATTTTAGAACGTTAAATGAGTAAATAATTGCTAGTAAATAGCGACAAATAATTATTCTGATCACTAGAATATTAAAAATTAAAAAATTCAATACTTTTAGAGAATTATAAAACTCAGTATCGTTGGTATGTGGAAGGTGGTATTTAAGAGAAATTTTAGGCATGAAAAGGGGTTAGCATTTACGTTTGGTTTAAATAAATTTGATCTCATAAGACAAGTATACCCTTTTAACTTAAAAATATGTTACAATAATATCTTATTAATTATTCTAGTAAATGAGTAAATAATTGCTAGTAAATAGCGACAAATAATTATTCTGATCACTAGAATATTAAAAATTAAAAAATTCAATACTTTTAGAGAATTATAAAACTCAGTATCGTTGGTATGTGGAAGGTGGTATTTAAGAGAAATTTTAGGCATGAAAAGGGGTTAGCATTTACGTTTGGTTTAAATAAATTTGATCTCATAAGACAAGTATACCCTTTTAACTTAAAAATATGTTACAATAATATCTTATTAATTATTCTAGTAAATGAGTAAATAATTGCTAGTAAATAGCGACAAATAATTATTCTGATCACTAGAATATTAAAAATTAAAAAATTCAATACTTTTAGAGAATTATAAAACTCAGTATTGTTGGTATGTGGAAGGTGGTATTTAAGAGAAATTTTAGGCATGAAAAGGGGTTAGCATTTACGTTTGGTTTAAATAAATTTGATCTCATAAGACAAGTATACCCTTTTAACTTAAAAATATGTTACAATAATATCTTATTAATTACAAAAATGTTTACATTTTGGACCATTGATTACACTTAATCAATGGCTAAGATCCATTTCTCGCGTTTCTCGCATTAATATCACTTCTCTCTTGAACCATCCCCTATATATATATATATATATTTGATTTCATTTGAAAACCACCTTGAGTTATAAAAAACTTGAGAACTCATTGTATGGACCACATTAAAACACACTATCGTCCATTTAAAATATTGTAAGACCATTTGCAGTCAAAACATCTCACCCTTGGGTATTTTGTGTCATGTGTCATCCCCTTCATCAATGGAGAGTTTTGCGAAAAGTGGTGCAATGGGCAAAAACGTCACAACTCTCCTACAATAATAACATATATTCCCCTATCTCTCCCCTCTTCAGACATAATTTTATCAAAACCCGTGCAATGCTCGCGTTTTGTAGAAAACACTAACTCCTAAATGCCTAGCCAAAACCTCGGGGGTGGGATTCCGACGTTTTAGAGTGAAAACGCCACAAATGTGGCACCACTACGGTTGATCTAAGAGTATTTTATTCTCTCATGTTAATTATCTTTTTTCATTAATCAACTTATCTTTTATGTTACTTATTTAAATCATATTACAAAAAATTTATATTTATAAAAGATATAAAAAGAATTCTACACTTTTGTTTTTTAATTAGTTTATGAAATAATTAAGTAATTTGAAAAATAAGTATATTATAATAAAACAAATCGTATTTTTATTAAGTGAATTCAAATGAGTCAAAAAATGAGGGAGAATTCCCAAAATAGTCCTCAAGATGAGAGAGAAATTCTAAATAGTCCAAAACTTTTTAAATTTCCAAAATAATCCCTGTAAACCTATCTATAACGTGACATTTGTATTCGTGACATGAGATTTGGTTAACCACTCATAGATTGACACATGTAAAGTTAACGTGAAAGTTAAAAAAAAATCTGTCTGCGCCGATAGTTTTCAAGCAAAAATCATTTTCTCAGAAATTCATCTCCTACGACGCATTTAAGGTGAATTTCGTCTCCTACGAGAAATTTCAAAAAAAGTTGAAAAAAACGATATTTTTCCAATGAATTTAGTCTTGTTAGATGACTTTAAAATTTTTTTTAAAAAAAATGATAATTTCCCAATGAATTTAAACTTCTTAGATGATTTTCATAAAACTATTAAAAATCCGATGTGAGGGTTAAATGGCAAGTGTTAAGAATGTGATGGATGGTGGTGTTGGATGATGGCGGTGGGTGGTGGTGGTGGATGATGGCGGTGAGTGGTGGTGGTGGATTATGTCGGTGGATAATATCGGTTGGTGGTGGTGGTGGGCGGTGGGCGGTGGTGGTGGGTGGTGGATGTGATTTTCAAAAAAATTTATAGACAACTATTCTTTTTATGCAAAAAAAAAAGATAATTTTCATCTAAAAACAATCGAATTTAAATAATTTGTAACAAAATCCATCTTTTCTGACAACTCTTCTTTTTATGTAAAAAAAAGACGAAATTCACCTTAAATGCATCGGAGGAGATACATTTATGAGAATATGATTTTGGGTTGAAAACTATCGGCGCAGACAGATTTCGTTGTAACTTTCACGTTACCTTTACACGTGTCAGATTGTGATTGGCTACTCAAATCTCACGTCACGAATATCAATGTCACGCTGCAGATAGGTTTTTAGTGACTATTTTGGGAATTTAAAAAGTTTTTAGAATTTCTCTCTCATCTTAATGACTATTTTGGGAATTTCCCCATCAAATAATTATAAGCTCACTTTTAATTTGGGATATATAAATTTTGTCTTATTCAATATTGAAAAGTTGCATGTACGGTTCTCATATTTTTATATTCTTTTATATTTTTCTTTTTTACTTTTCGTTTTGCTACTTTAAAAAATTTATAATTTCGTCTTTTATGTTTTTTAATTGTTTTTTTTAATTAATTGAACATGTTATATTTTTTTTGGTTGCCACATATCGCAGCGTGTGAGCTTGGAAGCGTGAATTGAATGTCACATGATAAAAAAAATTTGTAAAACGAACTCGTTCCGATACCTTTCTATATACATTTGTGTTTTATCTTTCGTTTTCTATAAAAAAATACATTAAAACCGGAAAATTTTATGCCTACCGCAACGTGGAGGGTTGATCTACATTGTAACGATTAATAATCATTGAACAATTTTTTTTTTTAAATTTTAGATTCATTTATCAAATTTATATATTTAGTAATGTATGCGATTATTTACCTGTATTGTTTCTATTCATTCACATATCCTTAATTTTATGTTAATTATTATTTTATAATCTTTTTAATCTATTAAAGCAACACATGTGCTGTTTGTTTTTTAAGAGGTAAAATGTATACAGTCTACGGACCACACCTGCATGCAGAAGAGATGGACCAAACCTCTGTTGTATGTAAAAAGAAGACCTTTTGTTTTTTAACGTCTATAGACTGCTAAAATCAAACATAAAATTTTAAATAAGCTGAAATTTAAATAAAATAGTCCTTCAACATCGAAATTTAAATAATAGTCAAACAACACTAAAATAATATTTAAACCCACAAAAACATTTTTTTTAAATCACTTGTTCCGTACTTTGCATAAACAATGTTATTTGATAGATGTTGTGCTTAAAACAATATTGAAGATGAATTGTGAAAGTTGAGAACAATTCCTCTTCTACATCTATTCTTTCTTTTGCTAACATATAAAAATATACAACAAAGATGAAAATACAAAGGAACTTGCTTTAGGGTAAAATATTATATTCAAAAAGATTCATAGATGTCAACAAAACCCAAACCTAGTTCATCATATTTTAAAGCCTAAATGTCCAATCTTATAATCCTAGGTTCATTCTTGTAAAATCTCATAACATTATTTATTTAGCAGAAGCATACATGACCAGAGGCGAGGCCCAGCAAGTACCTCACGGTCAGCCGGTGCGTCAGTTGAGAAGGAGAAGCAAGTTGAACAGGAACCGGTGTGCGTCTATAAGTCAAAACCGCCATTTCCCGGTCGTCTTGTGAAAAAGAATGATTCGGAGCATACTCTAGGTTTCTCGACATGCTTAAGAAGCTCCATGTGAAAATTCCATTTATTGAAGCTCTCGCGAATATGTCAAAACACGCCAAGTTTCTTAAAGATTTGCTCACTAATTAAAAGAAACTTGAGGAGCTTTCGACTGTTATTCTTAGTGAGGAGTGTTCTACCGCCGTATAGAACAAGTTTCCTAGGACGATGACAGATCCAGGCAACTTTACCATTCCTTTCTTGATTGCTAATCTTCATGTTAGCAATTATTTGGCCGACCTTGGTTCAAGCATTAACCTCATGCCCTATTCTGTGTTTGCCAAATGAGAGCTGCTCCCCACACGAATGAGTATCCAGCTGGCAGACCGATCTGTTAAGTTCCCAAGGGGCATTGTGGAGAACATGTTGGTGCAGGTGGTCAAATTCATCTTTCTGGTCGACTTTGTCATTCTCGATATGGATGAGAACTTGAACGTTCCTCTCATCCTCGGCAGTCCTTTCTTATCCACCGCACGCATTCTCATCGATGTTGTCGATGGAAAATTGACTCTTCGATTCGACCTGCAGAAATCCATGAGGCATACTCAGCAGCATGATGACACTATCTATTTTATCGAAAATTTCATGATGCATGTAGGCGACTATGTTACTCAGGTCTGCGAGAGAGACATGCCCGACACCCAAACCATCGATGTGGAAAATCAGTCATTCGAGATGACATAATTTGATTTTGAGTTGCAGCAGGAGGAGGAGGAGCAGTTACCTGAGGCAGGAGGACATGAGACGATCATGAGTTCCCAAATCTTTTCTAATGTCCTTGCGGTTGAAGAGAGAGAGTTTCCAATTGAAAAACCATCTGTTCAGAACCCCCATCTTTAGAGCTGAAAGATTTACCATCTCACCTCGAGTATGCGTTTTTAATGGAGGGGTCTCAACTTCCCGTCATCTTCTCTTCGAGTTTGGAGACTGAGGAGAAGGAGAAGTTGATGGTTGTTCTGAAATCTCATAAGCATGCCATCACATGGAAGCTTATAGATATAAAAGGTATAAACTAGTCATTTTGCACACATAAAATATTTATGGAGGACCAGTTTAAACATGTGGTGCAGCCGCAGAGGATGCTTAACCCGAACATGCAGGAGGTTGTCAAGAAGGAGGTTATTAAGTTGCTCGATGCTGGTTTGATTTTTCGATCCCCGACTCCGCATGGGATAGTCCAGTCCAGGTGGTCCCTAAAAAGGGCGAATGACAGTTATCACGAATAAAAAGAATGAGCTCATATCGACACAGACTGTAACAGGGTGGCGAGTATGCGTCGACTATCGCAGACTTAATGAGGCCACGCAAAAGGACCACTTCCCGCTCCCATTCATCGATTAGATGCTTGAGTGTTTATCAGGACAACATTTCTACTGTTTCCTTGATGGTTTTTCCGTTTATTTCCAGATCACCATCACCCGGGTGATCAGGAGAAGACCACATTTACTTGTCCCTTTGGCACATTCGCATACAGACGCACGCCATTCGGATTATGTAACAGTCCAGCCACATTTCAGCGGTGCATGGTGGCCATTTTCCATGAGTTAATCAAGGATTCCAAGGAAGTCTTTATGGATGATTTTTCCGTCTTTGGGAATTCCTTCGATGACTGTCTGCGTAACTTAGATCGAGTGCTAGCTAGGTGTGAAGAGACGAACCTTATTCTTATTTGGGAGAAATGTCATTTTATGGTTCGTGAGGGTATTGTTTTAGATAATAAGATTTCTAGTGCGAAGATTGAGGTAGATAGAGCTAAGTAGACACCATTTCCAAACTTCCACCGCCCACTTCCGTGAAGTCTATTCGTAGTTTCTTAGGTCATGCGGGATTCTATCGCCGATTTATTAAAATTTCTTGAAAATATCCCATCCGATGACCCAACTTCTAGAGAAAGATAGGCCGTTTGATTTCAGTGAGGAGTGTTTGAGGGCCTTTGAGTTGATTAAGGAGAGTTTAGTGAGTAATCCTATTCTTGTTGCTCCCGATTGGAATCTTCTGTTTGAGATCAAATGTGATGCGAGCGATTTTGCTGTTGGAGCCGTGTTAGGGCAGCGTCGAGAGAAACATTTTCATCCCATCTATTATACTAGCAAAACCCTTAACGATGCTGAAGAGAGTTACACCATGACAGAGAAGGAACTTCTTGCGGTTGTTTTCGCTTGCGATAAATTCCGTTCCTATCTCATGCTTTCTAAGACTATCATTTTCTCTGATCGTGCGGCTCTATGGTCCTGTTCTCTAAAAAATATGCAAAGCCCTAGCTTATTCGTTGGATCCTTCTGCTTCAGGAGTTCAATATAGAAATTAAAGATAAAAGAAGAGCCGAGAATGTCGTTGCCGACCACTTATCACGGCTAGAAAATTCTGACATGGACAAGACCCGGGGAAAAGGGAATTGGTGATGATTTCCCAGGTTAGACTTTACTGTATTTAAAGGAGAGTGATGAGGGGTTTCCATGGTTTGATGATCTTGCTAATTATCTATCCTATGGTGAGTTAGTGCTCGGACTGACATATCAGCAAAAAAAAGAAGTTCTTTGTAGATATCTAGTTCTACATTTGGGAGGATCCATACCTATTCGGGCTTGACGCAGATCAGGTGATTCAGCGATGTGTTTTTGGTGATGAAACTCGTAGTATTCTTCGCAATTTTCATGAGGGCCCGATTGGCGGCCATTTTGGTGTGACTTATAAAGACAAATGCGTGTTTGATACGGGATTCTGTTGCCCGACCATTTTTTGTGATGCGCATGAGTTTGTTCGTTCGTGTGTGACGTGCGTCAGAGATCTGGTAACATCTCATCCCGAAATGACATGCCCCAAAACCCAATCCAGGTGGTTAAGATCTTTGATATATGGGGCATTGATTTTATGAGTCCATTTCCTATGTCTAGAGGGAACAGATGATACATCCTCTGTAAGGCCCCGTTACCGGTAGCCCTACTTTCGTGTTGAATTTACTCATAATCACAGTTCTAAATATCAGAGTTAATTAAAACATTTACGCGGAATATAAAACTTTCATAAAACATTACATAATTCATAACTTGTCTCAAAACATCCTTTGTCTTTCAACATTAAAGCATTTAAATTAAAACATCATAAGTCTTCAGATGCCAGACTCTTGTTCAGTGCCATGTGTCTCCTCAAGCGAGCTGCCTCATCCTACTCACCTGCGTGCATACTAAAAGTCAGCTACGCTGAGTGAGTTCTAGATAATCACATAATCATACCATTCACATAACATTATATTCTTTCATTCGTACTTTCATACTTTCATACTTTCTTACTTTCTTACTTTCATACTTTCTTACTTTCTTACTTTCTTTTGTATTAACTTACATTCATATCTTACGTTATAAAGAGCATTACGCCCTACATTCCTCGAGTATTATTAGGGCTCGGTACCCTCCTTCCTCGAGTATTATTAGGGCTCGGTACCCTCCTTCCTCGAGTATTATTAGGGCTCGGTACCCTCTTTCCTCGAGTATTATTAAGGCTCGGTTTCCCTCTTTCCACGAGTATTATTAGGGCTCGGTTTCCCTCTTTCCTCGAATATTAGTAGGGTTCGGTTCCCTAGTTCTCGAATATTAGTAGGGTTCGATTCCCTCTTCGTTACCATACAACCATACATCATACCTCGAGTATTATTAGGGCTCGGTACCCTTTTCGTAACCATACAACCATGCAACCGTCATTTCCTTCTTTTATTAACTTTATCATGTTCATACACATAAGCATACATATCATACTTACCTTACACATAGCGTTACAACCTGACAGTACGTGCAATATCCGAAGATCGTTCACGTACCATCAAGCAATCATTCCTACATATCATATCATTCACATAAGGCATACACTTATCTCTTAGGATAGCGTATTAACAAACATATCGAGTATGCACACAGCCCCGAAAACATAACACATAAATGGGGCTAGAAACTTACCTGAACACGGTTACGTTCACCGTTAATCGTAATCCCTTTCTTCAGTTGTGCACGGCTGACTGTATAACAAGTATATGTATCAATTAACTATCACTTGTCATAATGTATTTCTATCTTTATATGACCCACAACGAACGGGGGTCCGGGGGCAGCGCCCCTGGCAGCGGGGTCTAGGGGCGGCAGCCCCTAGCAGGGTCCAAGGAGCAGAGCCCCTGGCTGGGGTCGAGCTTGGAAAAATTTTATTTCCATTAACTGTCTTAACACATTTTTCATTAGATTTTTAATTTATTTTCTAATCGAACTTGGCTTTAGGCGAAGTTAAACCTTAGGCGAACTTAGCTTTAGGCGAAGTTAAACCTTAGGCGAACTTAGCTTTAGGCGAAGTTGTCATCAGGCGAACTTGGCTTTAGGCGAAGTTAAGCCTCAGGCGAACTTAGCTCTAGGCAAAGTTGTCATCAGGCGAACTTAGCTTTAGGCGAAGTTGCCATCAGGCGAACTTAGCTTGCAGGCGAAGTTCATCAGGCGAACTTGGCTTGCAGGCGAAGTTCATCGCTTTGAAGGCGAAGTTGCCCAGATGAAGGCGAAGTTGCCCAGATAACCGCAGTTTCGGTTTCTGTCCAACATTTCGAGCGATTTTAACACCCTTGTTACGGTTCAACATCACCCACTACGCTTCCCGACCATTTTCGGTCGTTTATACACTAAAAGCTCGGATCTTTAAACTTCAAAGATCAAGAATCATACCTTTTTGAGCTTGTTTGGGTCTTGTTTATTTGCTTAATCACAACTAGTCTCTCTCTCTCACACTCTCGGATCTCGCCTCTCTCTTCCGGCCGCCGGCGGTTGAGGTGTGTGGTGTGTGTGTTTTGGAAGTGTTAGAGAGTATGGTAAAAATGAAGATATTTTGGGATTTTGGGGGTATTTATACCCCTGAAATCCCATTCTCATTTAACCCATCTCAATTAATCCAAGTCCAAGACCCGCTCCTTACCCGATATTAATTAATTACGCGAAATCACTAAACATAACTTCTTTTATTCATCATTAAAATTTTAGGATGTTACATCCTTGTTGCTGTCGACTACGTGTCCTAATGGGTAGAGGCTCAAGCCATACCTAGAAATAATGCACGAGTTGCTCCTCCGAAAACTCTTTGCTCTATTTGGTACTCCTAAAGCCCTGATCAGTGACCAGGGTACCGACTGTTGTAATGCTCAGATCGATAAGGTTCTAAAACATTATGGGGTCACCCACCGACATTCTACTGCCTACCATCCTCAGACTAGCTGTAAAGTGGAAAACAACAATCGTGGCATTAAGAGGATCTTAGAGAAAACAGTTGGAAATAATCGCACGGACTGGGCTGGAAAGCTAGATGATGCACTCTGGGCCTTCCGTACTGCTTTCAAAACGCCTATCGGGACCACTCCCGTTCAGCTAGTTTATGGAAAGACGTGTGATCTTCCTGCTAAGTTAGAACATCGTGCATATTGGGCTTTAAAAGCCATAAATCTTGATTTATTTGCGGTGGAAAGAGTCGGTTACTTCAAATTCGTGAGGTTGAGGAGCTACGAAATGAGGCATATGAAAGAATTTGGGGGTATAAGGAGCGGACGAAGAAACGTCACGATAAATATATCAAGGGGCCTAAAGAGTTTAAGTGTGGGGATAATAATCTTCTATATAATTCCCGGTTGAAGTTGTTTCCGGGTAAATTGAAATCCCGATGGGCTGGTAAGTTTGTTGTGAAGGAGGCATTTCCTTATAGAGTGGTTGAGATAGAGGCTGACGACGAACATTCTTGGAATGTGAATGGGCATAGACTGAAGCATTATATTGGAGGTCCACTTGGTCACCGCGAGAAGGAGGCGATCTACCTTAATCCGTCTGGAGAGTAGATGAGGAGATCACACTCGGGACTTTTCCCGAGTTGTAGAGTTTGTACAAAACTTAGTTGAATTATTTTCTTTTATTTTTATTCTTCTTTGTTTTATTTTTTATTGAGTCTATTTTAGTCCTTAGAGTCTTTTTGATGTCTCCTTTGGGTTGTTTTGAGTTTTATTTTGCAAGATTAGATTTTCTCGTTCGTACTCAATCTCTATTCGGATGAAGATTTATCTGAGCCTATCATATTGTAGAGGAAACTCGGAAGCTGCGGCCGCGAATGAAATGCTATACGGTCGCCTTGGAACGAGACTTGTGAAGATAACTGCATTATTACCAGGGGAGTCTGTTCCACTTTATTGTTTTATTTGCGTAATTTTTTGTATTCTACTTTATTTTCTGTCTTTTTCTATTCCTACATTGGGGACAATGTAGATTTTAAGTGTGGGGATGGTACTAACGCTTTCTTTTGGGTAAAAAAAAGTTTTAAAAAAGTCTAAAAAAATAAATAAATAAAAAATTATTATAAAAATTTAAAAAGTAAACAAAATAAAACAAATCCCAAAAATATTTACAAAAGTTTTAAAATTTCCTTGTAATAGTTTTTTTTGCGTTAAACAAGATATGATATTATTACCGATGAATTTTAACAACTCTCTTGAACATTTTTAAGAAATTTTAAAAGAAAAAAAAAGGTTTCAATCAACACATATAATTGGATATGACTGAACGGGTAGACTCTGTAATTGATGTGTTAGTAGGCTTAGCCCTTAAGAATGAATGACAGTATACTTGTAGACTTAATTGAACTTAAATTGCTTTATTTTAGTGGGATATGTGTTGGACTTATGATTAGTTTGATCGTAAAAATTAATTTTTCTAAAAATCTGAATAGACTAATCATACGATGCTTGGGTAGGTTTAACATTAGGGTATGCCTATGTAGCCTGTGATATAAACATAAATTTCATACTTCTAGTTTTAGTGGTTAACATTTCATTGGCGTATGATTTTATAACCTTAAATCATGTATTGATGGGATACCTCGGGGTTCGGAGAGCATGGGTCTTTATGCGGTATATCATCTGGGTATTCATATCTCCTAAGTGGATTTATGAATATTAAAAGAGCTCAAAGAGCAAACCCGTAGCTTTTCTGCAAAACATAAGTCATTAAAATTGATCATCTCGTACTTTAAAGTACAAAATACACTATTGACTTGATCATCTAAGCTGTTAGTCATATGGGGTCCCCTTGCTCGCGTCCTATTACCATTAAGAAACGTACCACAAGGGGCATGCCAAATGTAAGCTCTACAGATGAATTCGTGCATATTCACCTATGGTGATGGACTTTTGGGTGTTTCTTGATAACGAGGGTATGTCATGTAATGGGGAACACTTACTAGTCAGTTACTTAATACATACCTTAATGGTATCTAATGGCTGCCAGGTAGACCTTGATGCTTAAGCTTAGGTGGATAAACAATATCCTTGATCGTCTTTAGCTATTCTTATAAATGGTATAACATGTTTTGATCAACTAGATATAAGGTTTAAGTCGAGTTGGGGTGGCTCAGTTCCGGTAAACCATATAAAATTGTTTAACTTGGGGTCCCACTAGATCATATAAACTAATAAACTTGTCACATCTTACTTGTCTCGGTAGGTATAAAGGGCATGGGTTTAGGTGGACAACAGTACTGACAATCAACCAGATTTATCTTATTAGGCGGAGTCCGATAAGTGGACAACTATGTAGTTGTCAGGGTTTAAAGTGAATGAGTATATCGGCAACCGTGATAAATGTGTTTCATGGTTTTTGAATATTGAATATAAAAAAATTCAAGAGTTGTGGATTATATTATATATCTCGGTTATGATCCTGTGCCTATTACTTTTTCATGGACGAAAAATGTTTAAGTGTGGGGATATTTGATGTGGTGTAGAATATATAAATATTATATAAATATTCCCTACACTTTTAAGTTTTTTGGAGTTAATTTTGATTTAAACTACACAAGTTTATGTTTAAATGTTTAAGTGACAATGAACTTGGGTATTCTTAAATTTTTTTAAAGCTATATAATATACTATTATTTTTTAATGATCGTTCAAAAATTTAAATTAATAATAATATGACTAGTAAACAGGTGTTTTCATCCACAACAACTTCAGTTAGAAAAGTTTAACTTATGGCTCAATTATTTTGTTTGCGAAGGAAATATGTAGAAGTCCCGTAAAGTTGAGATCAAGAAAAAAACCACCAATAAGTAGTTATAATAAATTGCTATATGGGTCAAAGTCACAAAACATAAAGAAAATCAAATCTGGTTCTTGTTTAATTTAACTACACGTGGGCCGTAGGTTTTTTAGCTAAAAGTAAAAACCCTATAACATTATTATTAAAAGAAGAGATTGAGAAACAAGACAAGAGGAAGCCGGCTACTATTCACAAATCGGCAGCCACAAAGTCAAAAGGAAGCAGATTGCAGACTATATTATAATTTGGAGTTGATGGCTACTGTGGGAGTCGCAAGAAGAAAGAAAGAAGATTATTATTATAACATTCATTGAGTGTGTGGTTGTGGGAAGATCCAAAGAAAAAAGAATCAATCACATAACCTTCTATCACTTTTCTTTTTGGGTTTAATTTATTAATCTATTATTATAAATTTTTTTAAACTATATATAGTTGAAACTCGATAAATTAATACTCGATTATTTAATAAACTCTCTAAGATAATATTTTTTGCCAGTTTCGACTCGGGGATAGGGTGCTAAATTAATAATTCGCTAAAATTATAATATAATACATTTTTGATAATTTATTTAGACCCCATATAAAATATAAATTAATGATTCCTTATATATAGCATATTACATTAATAATCTCGTCTGTCATTTTTGTTTTTTTCACACCTTTAAGATGGGAAGCCATGTTGTGTGTATGATTTGTTTGTGTTAACCTATTTTGATCTTGTATTTATATAGAAAATATTTTAATGTCCATAAAGTGATATATTGAACAAAAGAAGCATAATAAGGTGGGAGATTGAATGTTTCTTTTAAATTGGGCCGTTCATTTGATATACATGCATTGTATACAATAATTAAGTAAGAGCTTGAAAAGTGTTTGTAAACTAAGTATTCTACTATAAATTAATAAAATATTAATTAATATATAAATTAATAATTATTAATTTATTGATTAATTAATAACTCTTTTAATAAATAAATTTTGGTGGTCCCAAGTGTATTATTTTATAGAGTTTCTACTTTCTACTGTATTATATTTGTCTCATACTTTATTATGAGTAGCTAAATACTTTATACTACTTTTGAGGTTTATGTTCGAAATCACTCGAATAAACCCAAACCATATCAAACGAACTCGGAATTGAGTTATTAAAGAGGACCACGGAACTGTCTCGGCCCAATCTACGAACCCATTAGCTTACCATTTCCGGAAACCGCTGGTACAATTGCCGGAAAACCAAAACAGCTGTCGGAAATCTTCATTTTTAGCTATTACAGTAAATCTGATAAAAACAGGACTTCCAGACCTCTGATCGAAGATCTGATCAATTGTAATCTTCATTTATATGCCATGAACACTCGGTTAAAATTTGAGACCGATCTGACGGTTAGATATCTGGGTATCTTCGGATATTTGTGGGTTGTTCTCTCAAAAATGGAAATTTTGGTTTCAATGAGATTGGAGGCTAGGATGGTTATAAACGAGATGATGGCTACATTTATAGGAAGAGGGTAGGGTTTCATGTTTAACTTTTCATCTAATGACGCTTAATACCCTCATACATTAGGTAATTATATTTATCTTTTATAATTCATTTTAACGCTGATTCGTTTATAATATCAAATGAAATTTCGGATGTTACAGTTAGTTATAGAGTATAGTATAATGATCTGTTTGTTAAGTCTTATGTTCTTGTATCTATACATGTGTGGGGATTTTCTGTGTAGGTAATATATACATCTATATGTAGGGGTGAGAGGTAACAACTTATCTTGTGTAGGGAAGCTTCTCCCAAAATTGTAGTATATTTACATATATATATATATATATATATATATGTAGGTAACCACTTAACTCGTGTAGGTAAGCTTCTCCTTTATTGTTAGATCAAATGTAACATCCTGCTTTTGAAAAGAATAAATAAATTAAATTTCGTTTAGTTAATAATGTGGCGTTATTCAATTTAGATAAGTAAACTATTAGAGTGTGGGCTTGGACATTTAAAATATGGAATAAGGGATGCTGATGGGCCCTAGGCCCATGGGCTTAAGGGTATATAACCAACTGAAACCTCCATAAACCCTAATTCTTATTCTTAGCCTTCATACACTCTCACAAACACACACAAACACCCTCCTTTATCCCGAAACAAGATCCGAAGGTAAAAGACCCGAGTTGGTGGGCGTTAGAGCATCGTGACAAGCAAAATCTACATCAAGACTAGATCGCGTTTGTAAACCGATTCGTTTAAAGGTACGTTTTATAACGAAACACTTGTTTGGCTCGTTTAGTACCTCTAGATCTGTACAAATGATAAATACAAGTTAAACACAATGATTCTTAGTGAAATCCATTAACGTTTGATAGGTTAATCGATGGTATAAAGAACCGGTTATTTAGATAAACAAATACACCATTTAAATGTAATGTTTTGATGATTGGATGGTTAGGGTTAGTAGGCGATGTAAATACGAGTCTATTGATAGCAATTTGGTGGTGTTTCGTCATGAATTGAGGGTTAATTGCAAATCTGATGTATGTTGACTATGTTATGTTCTTGACGATTTTGACTTTGACAATCAGAGTCAAAGATTGGATAAGAACGTATATTCATTTGTTATGAATAGAAAATGACTGCTCATTCATTAAGCAGTCATAACGAATAAGATCCATTCGTACGCTCTCATGACGAAATAGCCTCTCATTCATCTCCTAGAACTCACGAATGATCTTACTCATTTGTTATCCTTCCATTCGTCATGAAGATACAACGAATCAACCCATTCGTCATAGATATATTCGTGTTCTCCTGTAACGAATGTGCCTTTCATTTGTCTCAAAGAAAGAACGAATGGCCTAATTCATTCGTTACTCATGCATTCGTCCCAGATCAACCAGTCGTTATAGCGAGTGGAACCGTTCGTCATAACAAATGGGATAACGAATGAGGCTTAAGCAGAGACCATTCGTTATAACGAATGGGATAGCGAATAGAATAAAATTTTTCCAAGCTGACTTGGTAGCTCGACCCAGCCAGGGGCTCTGCCCCTTGGACCTTGCTAGGGGCTTCCGCTCCTAGACTTCGCTGCCAGGGGCACTGCACCCCGGACCCCCGTTCGTTGAGGGTTAAATTAAACTAGAAGTATGATATAGCTAGAAGTAGTTAATTGATACGTGTAATCGTTATACAGTGAGCCGCACCCAGTAAAAGAGAGGGGTTACCATTAACTCGGAAAGGAATCGAGATCAGGTGAGTTTCTAGCCCCATTTCCTTGTTATGTTTTCGGGGTTGTGTGCATACTCAATGTAAATAGTTAATACACTTACCTTAAGTGGTAAGTGTATGATATGTGAATGTACATGATACGCGAATGTGTATAAATGATATATGTAAGAGGTTTAGAGTATGTACGAAAGTATATAATGAAATGTGTATGTAAAAAAAAGGTATGTATGGTTGTATGAAAAGAAGGCACCAGACCCTAATAATATCTGAGATAGAATGGAGCAGGCCTTAATAATATCTGAGACAAGACGGACCAGACCCTAATAATATCTGTGATAGAAAAGAAAGGGACCAGACCTTACTAATATATGAGATTATAAAGATAGTTATGCATGTAGTATGAAAGTATGAAAGTGTGATGGTATGAAAGAACTTATGCATGAATGTATGAAGGTACAAAAGAAAAGTAATAAGTAAAGTATATAATATGTATCTACGGACGTGAATATGAAAGTAAGTGTATGGATGTATGTTGTCTGATTAACTAGAACTCCCTCAGCGTGGCTAACTTTTATTATGCACGCAGGTGAGTAGGATGAGACAGCTGGCTTAAAAGAGGGACACATGTCAGAGGAATAAAGAAGCTGGCATCTGAAGACTTAGTTAATAATGTTTGAACTAAAATACAAGTTGTATATTGTTTTAATTTAAGACTTATGTAATGAATGGATGACATTTATATATTCCGTGAAAAGTTTTTACTAACTCTGATATTTGAACTGTGTTTATGAGTAAACCCAACGGCAAAGTAGGGCACCGGGACCGGGGCCTTACAAGTTTGTATCAGAGCATAATTTCGAGAGAAATAAGCATCATGCATGCTTAGACTCGAACAGAGAATGGGACTTGAGTAAGAAAAGAAAGAAGATGCAAGTTCAAGAAAGCCATGTGTCACTCAAGCAAGCTAAGTTAGGGTTAGGTACATGATTAATTACATGTGCAATGTAAGAATGTTATCTTAATTGCTAGAGATAGGATGTATTGATTGTTTGAATGATTAATTAATTGTTTAAAAGTAGAACCTAGCACAAGTGGACTCACAAAGGAAAGTGTATATGAAACAGAGAGTAACGTGATTAGCTAATCACAGTTGGCCACTGTTATTACCTGCTAGCCTTACTATCCTTGTACTAAATAGTTCCTTGAGTGATGATGTTTGTGTTTCCTTATAGTTTACGAATGGCTGGAGCAAGAAAGGTTGTTGGTCAAGGAGGTCATATGAGATGTCGTGGTAGGCCACGTACGGTTCGAGAACCTTCTGTAGAGTCAGTTACCAACACGAGAGAAGAAGGGACTGCAGCTGGAATAAATCTAAGCAATAACGAGTGGTATCAACTTGACCCTGCTGTTCAAGCTGCCATTGCTCAGGCTGTAGTGGCTACAATGAAGGAAATACATCCTGGAAAGTCTGCTGCAAGCCATTCAAGGACTGCTAAGAGGCAGGGGAAGATGGTAAGAGAGCTAATGATGAGGAAGGTGACTCTAGTGAAGTTCGATCTGTGTAAGTCGATGAAAGGAAGAACGGCCGAGGTGGGTGTAACTACAAGTCGTTCAAAGGTTGCGACCCGCCAAAGCTGGTTGGTTTATGAGACACAATCTCTACTCTCCAGTGGATAACTACCATGGACAAGATTATCCGAATTGGTGAATGTCGTCCCAACCAAGCAGTGGTTTATTCCACTCTGTCATTTGGTGAAGAGGCTATGTATTGGTGGAAGAATGTGGAGCAGAGGAAGAGTCGAGAAGAGATTAAGCCTATGAGATGGGATGATCTGAAGGAACTGGTGATGAAGCGATTATGTGCTGATGATGAAGTTGAAAGGGTTGAAATGAAGTTTCTAAGCTTAAAGGCGGGTAAGACGACACACCGCGAGTACACTACTGAATTCAACCGCATGTCTAGGTTGGTGCCTAACATGGTGAATACTGAAACCAAAAGGATCAATTGTTATATAAGAGGACTGCCACAGAACGTCCGCTCCTTGCTCAAGACAAGTAAACCTGCTACTTTCGACTCTGCTGTTGAACTCACAGAGATGGTTTACGATGATCTGGCTATGGATGAGGTGGTGGTGGAAGAGAAGAAAGAGAATAAATAGGTTGTTCATGCTAAATGACCCGATACTCAGTTCTGGAACCCTATGGATAAGAAGCAGAGTGTGTGGGAGAAGAGGTCATGTAAGACGTGTGGTAAGATGCACGACGGTGAGTACAAATGGGGTAAGGGTACGGATGTTTGTTATAAGTGTGGTAAAGCTCATGGTGGAGAGTGCAGGCTTGGGCCGAATGCCTGTTACAAGTGTGGAAAATGGGGAATTATGCTCCAGATTGCACTACAAATCCCGCATGTTACAAATGTGGTAAAACGGATCATATGGCTAGAGAGTGCACCGAAAAAGCTGGAGGAAGTGGAAGGAAGGATATTGAGCAAGCTTGGTCAAAGACTAGGGCCTTCATGATGACTCAGGAACAGGTCAAGCAGATCCCAGATGTCGTGACAGGTACATTTCTAGTAAACGGTATTTCTGCTTCAGTATTGTTTGATTCATGTGCGAATAGAAGTTTTGTAGCTAAGACGTCAAGTAAGTTAGCCAAAATGAGATGTTGTCGTGTGCTTGAAACTTTTAAAGTAGAAACCACTAGTGAGACCTCGGTTAGTATAATGAGAATGGTTAGGGATTGTAAGATAGAGTTAGAGGGACGTGAGTTCCCTGTTACCCTGTATGTTATTACCTTAGGAGGGTTCGATGTGGTTTGGGGAATGGATTGGCTATCTGAGTTTGAGGCTCAAATAGTGTGTAAGAGTAGTATGATAAGGTTAAAGTCTTTGGATTGTGGTACGATGACGGTTTTTGGTGATAAAGAAAGTTTAGGGCTTAATGTCATTTCGATGCTAAAAGTAGAAGGTTTGTTAAGACGAGGGTGCGGTGCCTACCTGGCATGTGTTGTCAAAGCTAAGGCCGAGACAAAAGAAGTAAAAGATGTTCCTATTGTGCACGACTACCCAGAAGTGTTCTCTGAGGACCTTTCGGGGTTGCCACCGCAGTGAGAGATAGAATTTCAGATAGACTTAATATCAGTAGCGCAGCCCGTTGCGAAAGCACCTTACCTTCTGGCGCCGTCCGAGATGAAAGAATTTATGTCCCAACTACAAGAACTCATCGATAAAGGTTTTATAAGACCGAGTGTTTCCCCGTGGGGCGCACCGGTGTTGTTCGTTAAGAATAAGGATGGAAGCATGAGAATGTGTATAGACTACCGAGAATTGAACAAGCTTACGGTGGAGAACAGATATTCGTTGCCACAGATTGATGATTTGTTTGGTCAGCTACAAGGTTCGACTTGGTTCTCATAAATAGAACTTAGATCAGGCTATCATCAGCTGAAGGTGAAAGAGGTAGACATCCCTAAGACAACGTTTCAGATATGGTATGGACACTACAAGTTCCTCCTGATGTCGTTTGGTCTAACGAATGCTCCAGTAGCATTTTTGAACATGATAAATTAGTTATCGTGTTCATATTGATTTATTCAAAAAGTGAGTCTGACCATATGGAACATCTACGATAAGTATTAGAGAAACTGAATGAAGAGAAGGTGTATGCTAAGTTTTCGAAGTGCGTATTTTGGTTGCGAAGTGCAGTTTTTAGTTCACGTAATCAATCCTGATGGGATTACTGTGGACCCCTCTAAGATTGAGGCAACAATGAATTAGAAGACTCCACAAAACCCGACTGATATACTCAGTTTCTTAGGGTTGGTTGGCTATTAAAGGAGATTCATTGAAGGCTTCTCCAAGATAGTTGAACCATTGACCGGAATGACCTGAAAGTCTATAGTATTCAATTGGGGTAAGTTCCAGTAGGAGGCTTTTGAGGAATTGTAGAAAGACTCACACAAGCTCCAATCCTTGATTGATGGTGACGAGGATTTGGTTGTTTGTACTGATGCCTCACATCTTGGGATAGATTGCATGTTAATGCAACGAGGAAAAGTGATAGTTTATGTGTCCAGACAATTGAATGTTCATGAGAATACCTACCCGACGCATGACTGAGAGCTAGCTGCAGTAGTGGATGCTCTCAAGATATGGAGACATTACCTATATGGTACTAAGTGTACGATTTACATCGATCATAAGAATTTGAAGTACTTCTTCGAGCGGAAAGAGTTAAACATGAGACAGAGGAGATGGTTGGAGTTGATAAATGACTATGACTATGATATCAAATACTATCCTGGTAAAGCTAAAGTATTTGTTGACGCGCTAAGCCATAAGAATGAAGAAATCATTGCAACAGTGAAGTCGTCTAATTTGATCATTAACTCGAATCTCTTTGAAGAGATCATCAAAGTACAGTATGAGGTGCTTATAAATGAAGGGAAACTGAAGAAGGAAAGAATCTTCGGACAGCAAGACGAGCTGATGAACAATACTCATGGTGTGAAGACTAGGTTTGACCGTATGTGGATTCCACGCCATGGAGATATTAGAAGTCGAATCCTAGATGACACTCATAAGTCAGGATAGCGATTCATCCGGGATCCACCAAGATGTATCAGGATCTTAAGAGAGACTACTGGTGGCCGGGTATGAAGAATGATGTAGTAGATTACATTAATAAGTGCTTAACTTGTTTACAAGTCAAAGCTGAACACCGGAAACCTTAAGGGAACATGCAGCCTTTGGAGATACCTAAATGGAAATGGGAACACATCACCATGGGTTTCATAAATAAGATACTGTGTACAGCTAAACATCATGATACCATTTGGGTGATAGTGGACCGTTTGACTAAAAGTGCTCACTTTCTGCCTATACGAGAGGCTATGTCGTCAGAAACGTTAGCAAATGTGTTCATAAAAGTGGTTGTGACTAAACATGGATTGCCGTTATCGATTGTGTCTGAGAGAGATACTTGCTTTACTTCAAGATTTTAGAAGATGTTCCATGAAGCTATGAGAACAAGACTAAACAGCGTATCATCCTCAAACAGATGGGTAGTCTGAAAGGACTATCCAAACCCTTGAGGATATGCTACGTGCTTGTATTTTAGACTTTGGAGTAAGTTAGGATGATCATCTGCATCTGGCAGAGTTCTCCTATAACAACAGCTACCATTCGAGTACTGGTATGCCGCCGTTTGAGATGTTGTATGGTAGACGTTTTAGAACTCCTGTATGTTGAGGAGATATTGGTCAGAAGGAGACTGGAAGCTTGGAAGTTATGAAAGAAACCTATTCGAAGTTCGATCGGATCAAGGCAAGAATGAAAGCTACTCAATATCGTCAAAAGTCCTATGCTAATAAGCGGCGACGACCGATTGAGTTTGGCGTTGGTGATAATGTAATGCTCAAGGTCTCTCCTTGGAAAGGAATTATTCGTTTCAGAAATAGAGGAAACTTAAGCCTAAGGTATATTGGACCGTTCAGGAATTGCGTGCGCGAAGTGGCTTACAAGCTAGATTTACCCGAGGAGTTAGAAGGACTCCACTCTATCTTTAATGTTTCTCATTTGAGAAAATGTCTAGCTGATGACACGTCACATGTGCCATTAGTAGACATTGAGGTTGATGAAAAGTTAAACTATATCGAACAACCTGTCGAGATCGTTGACCGTAAGGAAAAACAACTTCGTCTTAAAGTTATCCCTTTAGTGAAGGTGATATGGAAGCATCGTAAATGATCGAATGCTACTTGGGAAGTTGAAAACGAGATGCGCAAGTTTTACCTAAATTTGTTTAAGTAATAGTTAGGTTTCGGGGACGAAACCTCTTTAAGGAGGGAAGACTTGTAACATCCTGCTTTTGAAAATAATTAATAAAATAAATTTCGTTTATTTAATAATGTGTCGTTATTCAGTTTAGATAAGTAAACTATTAGAGTGTGGGCTTGGACATTTAAAGATGGAATAAGGGATGGTGATGGGTCTTAGGTCCATGGGATTAAGGGTATATAAACCCCTTAAACATCCTTAAACCCTAAAACCCTCATTCTTATTCTTAGCCTCCATACACTCTCAAAAACACACACAAACACCCTCCTTTATCCCGAACCAAGATCCGAAAGTAAAAGACCCGAGTACGTGGGCGTTAGAGCATCGTGACGAGAAAACCTACATCAAGACTAGATCGCGTTTGTAAAACGATTCGTTTAAAGATACGTTTTATAACGAAACACTTTTCCGGCTTGTTTAGTACCCCAAGATCTATACAAATTATAAAGACAACCAATCGTTATAGCGAATGGAACTGTTCATCAGAACGGATGGGATAACGAATGAGGCTTAAGCAGAAGCCATTCGTTATAACGAATGAGATAGCTAATAGAATAATCATTTAAGAAGTTTAAATGAAATTTGTGTTAAGGACCTTTAATGGAAATAAAATTTTCCAAGCTGACATGGTTGCTCGACTCAGCCCTGGCACCCTACTAGAGGCTGCCGCCCCAAGACTCCGCTGTCAGGGGCGTTTCCCCTGACCCTCATTCGTTGAGGGTTATATTAAACTAGTAGTACGATATAGTTAAAAGTAGTTAATTGATAAGTGTAATTGTTATACAGTTAGCCGCGCCCAGTTAAAGAGAGGAGTTACCATTAACTCGGAAAGGAACTGAGCTCAGGTGAGTTTCTAGCCCCATTTTCTTGTTATATTTTCGGGGCTATTCAATGTGAATCGTTAATAGACTTACCTTAAGTGGTAAGTGTATGATATGTGAACGTGTATGATAAGTGAATGTGTATGAATAATATATGTAAGAGGTTAAGAGTATGTACGAAAGTATATATTGAAATTTATATGTAAAGAAACGTATGTATGGTTATATGGAAAGAAGGGACTAGACCCTAATAATATCTGAGATAGAATGGACCATGCCCTTATAATATCTGAGACAGGAGGGACCATACCCTAATAATATATGAGATAAAAAAGAAATTTACCAGACCCTACTAATATCTGAGATGGTAAAGATAGTTATGCATGTATTATGAAAGTATGAAAGTTTGATGGTATGAAAGAATGTATGTATGAATGTATGAAGGTACGAAAGAAAGTAGTAGGTAAGCTGTCAGGGGCGTTGCCCCCGGACCCCGTTCGTTGAGGTTTATATTAAACTAGAAGTACGATGTAGTTAGAAGTAGTTAATTGATACGTGTAGTTGTTATACAGTTAGCCGCGCCCAGTTAAAGAGAGAAGTTACCATTAACTCGGAAAGGAACTAAGCTCAGGTGAGTTTCTAGCCCCATTTTCTTGTTATATTTTTGGGGCTATTCAATGTGAATAGTTAATAGACTTACCTTAAGTGGTAAGTGTATGATATGTGAACGTGTATGATAAGTGAATGTGTATGAATGATATATGTAAGAGGATAAGAGTATGTACGAAAGTATATATTGAAATTTATATGTAAAGAAACGTATGTATGGTTATATGGAAAGAAGGGACTAGACCTTAATAATATCTGAGATAGAATGGACCAGGCCCTTATAATATCTGAGACATGAGGGACCATACCCTAATAATATATGAGATAGAAAAGAAATGGACCAGACCCTACTAATATCTAAGATGGTAAAGATAGTTATGCATGTAGTATGAAAGTATGAAAGTTTGATGGTATGAAAGAATGTATGTATGAATGTATGAAGGTACGAAAGAAAAGTAGCAGGTAAAGTATATAATATGTATCTACGGACACTTATATGAAAATAAGTGTATGGATGTATGTTGTCTGATTAACTAAAACTCACTCAGCGTAACTGACTTTTAGTATATGCACGCAGGTGAGTATGATGAGACAACTGGCTTGTAAGGGGGACGCATGGCAGAGGAGTAAAGAAGCTAGCATTTGAAGACATGTTAATATTGTTTGAACAAAAAGACATGTTTTATATTGTTTTAGTTTAAGACTTATGTAATGAATGGTTGGCATTTATCTACTCCAGGAAAAGTTTTAACTAAATCTGATATTAGAACTGTTGTTATGAGTAAACCCAACGGCAAAGTAGGGCACCAGAACCGAGGCGTTACATCAAATATTTATTAGTGGGTGTGTTTTATACATGTCAATGTGCAAAATTTGTATATTTGTATGTATCCTTACATTATTATTCATGTAGGAAAATTGGTTCACTGATTTTTTGTATTTGAAATAGACTTAAAGAATGTGTTCAAGCATATTGGACGGAATAAACTGTGGAGCGGTGATCAGGAAAATTTTTAATGAAGGAATAAGATTGAATAGTGGATATGGTAACAAAGTTGACTGTGATGTAATGGAATCTAATGTTGTGGTGTAAGTTTATTATTGAAATTATATGGTTTCAAAGTGTTAAAAATTATAAATAATGGAATGTTTGTCATATAAGATATAATTGTGCAAGTGCACAATTATAGTGAATTAAAATTTTATAATTTTAGTGTTTTAAACTACCTAGATTATGATGTTTTGTGTATCATACGTCTTAGCGCAGGTGAGTAGGATGAGACAGCTGGCTTGAAAGGGGAACACATGGCACAGGTGTAACGAAGCTGGCATCTGAAGACTTAGTTAATAATGTTTGAACGAAAAGACATGTTCTAATTTAAGACTTATGAAATGAATGGTTGACATTTATCTAATCCGCGAAAAGTTTTAGCTAACTCTGATATTAGAACTGTGGTTATGAGTAAATCCAATAGTAGAGTAGGGCACTGGGATCAGGGCCTTACATAAAATATTTATGAGTGGGTGTGTTTTATACATGTCAACGTGAAAATTTTGTATATTTGTATGTATCCTTACATTATTATTTATGTAGGAAAATTGGTTCACTGATTTTGTGTATTTGAAATAGACTTAAAGAATGTGTTCATGCATATTCGACGGAATAACCAGTGGAGCGGTGATCAGGGAAATTTTTAATGAAGGAACAAGATTGAATAGTGGATATGGTAATGAAGTTGATTGTGATGTAATGGAATACAATGTTGTGTTTATTATTGAAATTATATTGTTTCAAAGTGTTAAAAATTATAAATAATGGAATGCTTGTCATATAAGTGATGTAGGTGCAGGTGCACAACTATAGTGAATTAAAATTTTATAATTTTAGTGTTTTTAACTACCTAGATTATGATGTTTTGTGTATCATACGTCTTGGTGCAGGTGAGTAGGATGAGACAGCTGGCATGAAAGGGGAACACATGGCACAGGAGTACAAAAGTTGGCATCTGAAGACTTAGTTAATAATGTTTGAACGAAAAGACATGTTTTATATTGTTTTAATTTAAGACTTTTGTAATCAATGGTTGACATTCTACTCCGAGAAAATTTTTAACTAACTCTGATATTAGAACTATGGTTATGAGTAAACCCAACAACAAAGTAAGGCACCGGGACCGGGGCGTTACGTCATATATTTATGAGTCGGTGTGTTTTATACATGTCAACATGAAAATTTTGCATATTTGTGTGGATCCTTACATTATTATTCATGTAGGAAAATTGGTTAATTGATTTTGTGTATTTGAAATAGACTTAAAGAATGTGTGCATGCATATTGGACGGAATAAACAGTGGAGCGGTGATCAGTGAAATTTTTAATTTAGGAACAAGATTGAATAATGGATATGGTAATGAAGTTGACTGTGATGTAATGGAATCCGATGTTGTGAATGTAAGTTGGTGTAAGTTTATTATTGAAATTATATTATTTCAAAGTGTTAAACATTATAAATAATGGAATGTTTGTCATATAAGATATAATTGTGCAGGTGCACAATTATAGTGAATTAAAATTTTGTAATTTTAGTGTTTTCAACTACCTAGATTATGATGTTTTGTGTATCATACGTCTTAGCGCAGGTGAGTAGGATGAGACAGCTGGATTGAAAGGGGGACACATGGCAGAGGAGTAAAGAAGTTGGCATCTGAAGACTTAGTTAATAATGTTTGAACGAAAAGACATGTTTTATATTGTTTTAATTAAAGACTTATGTAATGAATGGTTGACATTTATCTACTCCGCGAAAAGTTTAAACTAACTCTCATAATAGAACTTTGGTTATGAGTAAACCTAACGGTAAAGTAGGGCACCGGGACCGGGGCCTTACATAAAATATTTATGAGTGGGTGTGTTTTATACATGTCAAAGTGAAAATTTTGTATATTTGTGTGTATCTGATGTGTTGCAAAACGCATAGCGTTTTATCCTGTTTTTGTGTTGTTTTATGCGTAAACCGTTAACGAATATAACTTTTCTAGCATGAAATTAAATGTTTGTGTATATGATAGGTCCCATGTTGAAGAGAGCGAAAAACGATTTTAATGAAGAAAGAATCAGCTCAAACGGGATTCGGATGAAGCCGGTATGCGCGTTTGAAGATAAACGAGTCAGAAAACGAAGAAACGAGCACACAAGACCTGGCCACGCTACGCGACCAGGTGAGGCATCAATGCCCACGCTATTTGACGTCCCACATGTCCCAAAGGCTACAAAGAATGTTCAGGAATCATATGCCCGTCTTTTTTGTCTTCTAGTGGGCCTTGTGGGCTTGTTTTAGCCTATTTAATATTAGGAAAAAGGTGTTTAAACATATATATAAAGGGCTAATACCCTATGAACGAATTAAACGTAATATTTCCAGCCACCACACCTGCTCTAGAGGAGAAACCAAGGAGGACAAGCTTACGGTTCTATCTTTTATCCTTCGGTTGTCGCATCTGACTATTTTAACGTTTGTGAGTTCGTTTTCGGGTTTTAGACATTTAAACCTTCTGTAATCAGATTTATATGAACATGTTTATCATTTATATCTATTTTATCTATTGTTCATTGATTATGATTGGCTAAACCTCTTTGTTCTACCTAGGTTAGATGATTATTGTTCAGTTTTGATGAACTAAATGGATTGTTTGATTAATATGACTTGAATTGCTATTGAAAGTTTGGTTTAATGATGAATTAGGTTTTGTTTATGATTTTATTAATTATACTCATAAACCTCTTGCTTAAATTGGTTGAATTGGTTTTGATTGATAGTTGCATGTTCAATTCTTTACTTTGTGTTTAGAGTTTGTTTGCGGTAGGTACAACCGTAGGGTTTTATTGAGTGTGTTGATTGATTGAATTCAGCGGGTAGACACCTTCTTAGAGACCGAGAGGTGATAGGAAGTAAGGTCGTCTCATAGCTTATACTTGTTAGGATTAGGATCGCGCGAGAGCGGGTTCAGTTCTTGTCGGGTTTGGGTTTGTGAGCGATTAGTTGATCTAGTTTAAGTTAAACCAAATTGTTCCTCTATCCTTGGTTGCGTAGTATTCGTTTCCATTAGGGTTGTGTGTCAGTGAGACCGAGAGGAGAGTCGACATTAGAAAACCTTAGCATTCATTTCCTGGTTTATTCTTAAAATCAATTAAGTGTAAGTTAGAGTTTGTTGGTGAGACCGAGAGGTGATCTAGCTTCTTGAGCGAACCTTAGTTATGTCATCTTTAGATACCGGTGTCATGAGATCATTCAATCCATTAGCTCGTTAGACCGTCAATTTGATTCGTACCTAGGTAGACGTTTTCTCTATTTGCAGTTAAGGTTCTAAGTTTCATTAAGTGTTTCGTTAATTAAGTTAAGTTATGTTTATTATTTTAGTCAAAGTAAGTTAGGTCAAGTAGTTTAATTAAATTAAAAATCAAATAATATATTGTTCTTAGGTGAGTCTTAGTTAGGGTTTAGTATTAAGATCGTTCTCTCGTGTTCTTGTGTTCGATACTCGGACTTCCTTAGGCTATACTATTTACGATCGGTACACTTGCCGGTTGTGTGGATTCATTAGGAGTCTTGTTTAATAAATTTAAAGCTTAGTTATGAGAGTATCATTATACACACATCAGTATCCTTACATTATTATTCATGTAGGAAAATTGGTTCACTGATTTTGTGTATTTGAAACAAATTTAAAGAATGTGTTCATGCATATTGGACGGAATAAACCATGGAGCGGTGATCAGGGAAATTTTTAATGAAGGAACAAGATTGAATAGTGGATATGGTAATGAAGTTGACTGTGATGTAATGGAATCCGATGTTCTGAATGTAAGTTGGTGTAAGTTTATTATTGAAATTATATTGTTTCAAAGTGTTAAAAATTATAAATAATGGAATGCTTGTCATATAAGTGATGTAGGTGCAGGTGCACAATTATAGTGAATTAAAATTATATAATTTTAGGGTTTTAAACTACCTAGATTATGATGTTTTGTGTATTATACGTCTTAGCGGTTGGGCAAAATAATACTGTGTTTGGATGTTTATACTTTGCATTGAATGTGCATGTTTGTTTTATAATTTGATTGTTTTGTGTAGGATGTGAAACGTTATTATATTGGAGTGTATATTTAAGTTTTTTTGTTTTGTTTTGGTATTGTTTTTGTTTAGCTGTTTATATCAATGTAGGTGTAATATGTATGGGATGTTTTGTCACACCCCAACCTAAGGCTAAAATGTCGGGGCGTAAGCTGATTGCTCACAGCTCTCAAGGTACTATCATGCAATAATTAAAGTTATAATATCTATTATTTCAAATTAAATAATCAAACAATTTTCAAATACCACAATGCATAGTCAATCAGTAAAATAAGTAGAGACAAAATAAAATTTAAGTTCTTGTTTCTTCTCTCTAGCATGCAATCCTAAGTGTCTTCAAACAAGCTTGATAATCATATAATACGATAACCTGCATATGCATTAAAAATACAATAACTTTGTCAACACTAGGTTGAGTGAGTAAAACACCAGATTTTGTGAATATATAATAATAAATAAAAAAGAAATTGTGTCAAGTGAGATAAAAATTTAACCAAATGTGCAAGTAAATATGTTGTTGGTAAGCTCGATGCCAAATTAGCTGGTCGATGGCTAACACGACGAGCGTATGATCATACTAGTCTGAGAATATGTTACACCTCTCCGAAATGTATTCAATTAAAACATATAAACATATAACACGTTAGGTAAAAACTGTTAAACACACATGACTAACAGTTGCAAATTGAGTACTATATTGTAATAAAATATCTACGAAAGCATATTTTCCCAAAACAGTAAAAAAATGAGTAAAAAGAGGGGAATGAGATACTCACCTTAGTAAATAAGCAAAGGCCAGAATTGTAACAACTCGGATCTTTTCGTTTACATTAAATACCAATGCCCGACCCGTTATCGTATTCGGGCAATTTAAATCAACAACTCATCGCATTTATGGAGCTAATATTAATTTATTATTATCATTTATTATATTAATTCAATTTTATTATATAACTTTGAGATATATACATTTCTACCCCTAAACATAAGCTTTAACCTATTTTTATTCCACATGTAAAGTACAAGGGCTAAACTGCAATTCTTACAATTCTAATATTTTATTATACTAACCCAGCAACCGGTAACCCGTATCCATATCCCAAATTTGTATGCCCGTTTGTTTGCTTCAACATGAATCTTCGTAATATAGTTGGAACAAATCTTTGTGAATCGTATATCTCACCAAAACGACCTCACCGACATGATTAATTAAGAAATCAAGATCAATAGAATACGTATTAGCATAATTAAACAGCCGTCCTATATCGTTTCTTTAATTGCTATGTAAATGTCAAAATAATACAATTAAACGAGTATAAACATTCCTGATATCATCGAGAATCATAAGCCTAACCCCAATTTCATTAACTGCCTCGCAAACCCCTATTCTTGTTCCGTGTTTGGCCGACAGCCCCTTCTCGTCGTTTGTCATCAATTAGTCTTCAAATCAAGTAATTAAACCATACAACATGCTCGTGTTAACCTGTAATACGATAACCCTAACGCTAATTGCACAATCGTAAACATGTTTAATCAATTGAGTTTTCTATGGTTTACATTCAATTTGTGGATAAAAATTATTTAACCAGCAATCAGCTTGGTCCAGTTGGTTTTGGGTGTATGTTTAGGGCAGGGACCTGGTGGTCGTGGGTTCGAATCCGACCACCATGGTTTTTGGTTCTTATTTTTTTAGTTGTTATATTAATTAATATAATTTATTTTAATAACTGATAATTTAATAATTAATAGTAAATAAATAATATCTTATGAAAACTGACATCATTAAGTTATGTCTTTTGTCAAAATCTCGTTAAAAGCTCTCGTTTACACACATATATATATGTATGTATGTATGTATGTATGTATGCATTATAAATATATTTTAATAATAATAGTAAACCTTGTTCTTTTTATTTAAAACCCGACATTTTGATTCACGTTTCGTCATCATTAAACGTCTTTATAAAACTTACTTATATTTATTTTATATGTACATATATATATATATTATATCTAATAATCGTAATAAATAGATTTTCTTTAAAAGATTTAAATAAATATTTATATATCCTACTACATACTATATTTAATTATATACACATTATTATAATTATTTTATTTATTTATTTAGATATTATTATTAGTATAAGAATCTCCTGTATCTTAATTGTTTAAATTATTTAAATAATTAATTATATAATTTATCAAGAATAATTAATGGTGATTTTATAAATAATAAAAAGTAATGTTTCATATAAATGATAATCAATAATATTAATCTTTGCAATATAATTATTATGAAAATCAATCGTTCAATCTATAATATTAAACATAACTCAAATTACATCAAAATCTTAATTCATTAAATCGAGTATATATTTATAAGTAATGTATATTGTATTATATTTAAATAGGAATCCTTGTCGTTGAATCCCGAAGGGTTTATCTTTCCCACGTCATCATTTTAATTTCGTTCCTCTAATTAGTTGAGTATCACATTCCCCCTTTCTACACTTATTTTATCGTTTTGGGGGGGTATGCGTTACTATATATTTTCCTATTATCTAATACGCAAATTGCAACTGTTTGTCACGTGTGTTTAACGATTTATACCTTATGTGTTATATGCTTATATACTCTATTTGAATCCCATTCGGAGAGATCCAGCATAATCTCATAGTAGTATGATCATACAACCGTCGTAATAACCATCTCCTAATTTATCTTGCATCGAGCTTATCGGCAACTCATTTACTTGCTCATTTACAATTTGCACATTTTTACTTACTATATATTCACAAAATCTGGTGTTTTACTCACTCAACCTCGTGTTGACAAAACCTATTGTATTTTTGACGCATATGCAGGTTACCACATGTTATGATCATCAAAATTGTTTGAAGCAAATTAGGGTGCATGTTAGAGAAAAAGATACAAAACTTTAATTTTGGATGTTTATTTTACTTGTTTAATTATGAATTTAATGTACTATGATTATTTGAATTTGATGTACTATTTAAATTGGAATAATAGATATTATAATTTTAATTTTGCATGATAGTACCTTGAGAGCTGTGAGTAATCAGCTCAGGCCCTGACATTTTCGCCTTATGTTGGGTGTGACAAGAATGATTAGATAAGCGATGAATCACGCTCTTCGGGAAATACCGATGAGAAATCCTAAGTACAATAATTGAGGAAATAAATACGAATCTAAAAACTAGATAGAGACTCGGAAATTGATGGTCGAGTATATTCTTACGAAAGTTAAATATCACTTAGATTTATTATAAATTTCATTATCAAAGTTTTATCGTAATAAATATGATTTTAATTATATAAAATACATAAAAATACTTAAATAAATAATTATAAAGATTTTATAGTTTATATAAAGAGATTGTTTTAAAAAAAATTCTTTTAAACTAAAATACCTTTAATATACACATTTATTATTAAATAAGATTTCTTATTAAATTAATATTGTAAATAATAAATAATAAATAATAATAATATTATATAAAATATAATTCTTCTTTTAAAACATTATATGTTAACTAACGTGATATTCTAAGTGTAACATCCTACTTTTAAAAATAATAAATAATAGAATTTTTTTAATTAATGGTGTGTTATTAGTTGGTAAGCTAAATAAAAATAATAGGATGTGGGCTTGGACAATAAAAGATGGAATAAGAGATGGTGATGGGCCTTAGGTCCATGGGCTTAAGGCTATATAAACTCCCTTAAACCTCCCTAAAACCTAAAACCCTCATTTCCACCTTCTAGCCTCCATACTTACTCAAAAACACACACAAACACTCTCATCCATTACGGATCAGATTTAAATCTGAACCAAGAAGAGATTTTGATAGATATTCGCAATACAATCAAGAAACCCGTCCGTAATCACGTGAGGCATCGAAATCGTAGCTTGAAGCGAACCAAAAAGGTACGTTTTTAGATAAAAGGTCACGTTTTTAATGTCGGTTTGCCCTAAGATTTGATACTAAGGCAAATCGGCATTTTTATGCAAGAAAAATATGAACTTGGATGTAAACGAGGTGTTTTGGAATGAAACAGGACAAACATGTGACGTTTGGACCGTGTTAACGCAAGGAAATGATGTCGTATAGATCAAGGATCGTTCCCTAAGCAAAACGGGCTAAACGAGTCGAAAGGAAATGCTAAAAGTGATGAAAATGTAATTCTTTTTTGAATCGGCTCCTTAAGAAACCTGATTTAAAGAAAAATTAATTGAATCGAATTGCTAGAAAATGTAATCGAATCGAATGGCAAAAAAATGTAATCGAATCGAATGGCCATAAAAAGTAAACGAATCGAATGGCCAGAAAATGTAATCAAATCGAATGGCCTGAAAAATTAAATGAATCGAATGGGTGATTCTATTCAATTAGAATTTCTATTCTATGAGAAATGTCATTCGATTAGATTCTCCATTCGATTAGAAATTGTCATTCGATTAGAATCAGGATTTGATTAGATTGGTTCAAACTTCCGTAGAAATTGTCATTTCGGACCCCCCTCGATGTGATTTGTTAATACATTTACTTTAAATGGTAAGTGTATGATATGTGATTGTCTTATGTATGATCTATGAATAATATATGAATGCTATAGAAAGTATTGAGAGTATGTATGAAAGTTTAAACATATAAATATAAAGAAAGGTATAATATGGTTGCACGGAATAAAGGGACCAGACCCTAATAATATATGTGAGGATGGAGACCACACCCTAATAATATATCTGAGTATAGGGACCAGACCCTAATAATATATATGATGTTGGGGACCAGACCGTTACAATATCTGTGAGGTTATAGGGCGGAAGACTCTTTAGAATCTAACGATAGTTATATATGTATCATGAAAGTAAAGAAAGTATGAAAGAATGAACGTATGAATGTATGTATGAAAGTAAGGTGAGCAGGTAAGTATATACCTTCGGGTATGTATACAAGTATGTGAACGTATTGTATGTTGCTAGATTAACTAAAACTCACTTATCGTAGTTGACTTTTAGTATGCACGCAGGTGAGTAGGATGAGACAGCCGGCTTGAAGAAGGGTACATGGCAGAAGAATAAAGAAGCTGGCATCTAAAGATTAATTTTATGATGTTGGAACTTAAGACATGTTTTATATGGTTTAAATTTTAAGACTTATGTAATGAATGGTTTACTTTTATCTATTCTGCGAAAAATTTTAATTAACTCTGTTAGTGCACGGTTTTGGTGTTCGTAGCGATCGAATAAGTTATAGATAGTCTAGGTTGAATATTTATGGTAAAATGGCCCATTCGCTATGGATTGTATAGCGAATGAGGTCCATTTGTTAGTTAACTAGATAAATCGTTAAGTTAATACCCATTCGTTATGGAGGCATAACGAATGGTGTCTCATTCGTTACTACAGTATAACGAATGAGACTAATTTAACGAATTGGAGCTTTGGCCTATAAATAGGTAGCTCCTGTTCATAATTAGGTGACAGAGAGAGATCGAAGACATAATTTATCCTCTCCATAAGCTATTATTCCCCATAATGTATTCATTCTTATTTATCAATAAAGTATTATTTAAAGTATCGATCTCGTGTTGATGTATCGGGTTAGCGGCTAGATCTTGGCTCGTAGACGTTCTCTCAATTGGTATCAGAGCAAACGGCTTCTCTCGGTGCACGATTAAGGTATTGAATCTGACTTCATTGATGTTCTTCGTGTTCATCGGATTTTGGTCAGATTTGGTTTAAATTCGTGTTTATTGATGGAAGACGAAGCTTCATGTGCAATCTGATGGTTAATTATAGTGAAGTGAGTGATTCACTATGGAAGGGCAATGTATTGTTTGATGAGATTCAGCTTAAATCTGTGTGTGTTAAGTTAATTGGATGACAGATTTGTGATCAGTATGAAAATCCGAATGTTTGAGTATATTTTCATGGTATATTATGATGTTTTGATGACTTGTAACATCCCGTTTTCTAGTTTCGGTTAATAAATGAAAATACGAGTTATTATGAGTCGGGCTAGTGTTGGGTTAAATGGATATGGGTTATGGACTTGGGTTATGAAGGAAAGAAGGAAAGACTATGGGTTTAAGCCCATGACCCATAATTATATAAGTCATAATTACCCATTTAATTATTCATTTCACACATATTTCATACACCACCAAAACACACACTTAAGCTCTCTCTCTAATTTCTCTCCTTTCTATAGCCGATCCAAGATAGAAAACCGATCCCGATCCAAGGTAATAATAGAATGATGTTGTACGAACTTTAACCCGTTAGATTTAGTCACGAAACGACGAGCCGACACCGTTAAACCGTTAAAGTCACGAGATCCGGGTAGAAACGGGTATAAACCGAACCTAAGATGAGCATAGGGGTCGCCCTAGCTCAGATCTGGATCGAACGGGATGAAAAACGGTGAAAAACGAGCCAGGTCTCGTTTTTCCGGTGAAACCGCGTTTTCCGGCGACGGCGCCGGAAAGGCGGCGGGTACGAGGAATGTTATGTTAGAGAATGTTTCTGACAGTCTCTGACCTAACCCTAATTCATTAACGGAGAGTAAACGAATTCGTTAACGGAGAGTTAACGAACTAAGGGTAATTGTCTGATGATTCGTTAAAGGAAGCCTAACGAACTAGACTTAATTTGTGTTCAAGTTCATTAAGGATAAGATAACGAACTAGCTCCCAATTCGCGTGATGTGCTCTAAATTATATTTAAATGATATACATTCTTCCTACACTTTTTAGTACTTTTGAGTCATATTTTTTATTGAATATACTTCTATTTGACTCATATTTGAATTTTAAAGGTTTTGGAATAACAAAAGGGCTAAAACGAGTAAACTCACTTAAAATTGTTAACATTGTTTATCCTATGCACTTGGATCTTTAAATTATCGGATCCAATAGTATTATTATATAATGTCAATAACTTTTCATTATACGAAGAAAAATAAGTGCTCAGATCTATAAAATAATTAATTTGAATGACTCCAATTCATTCATGTTCACAATGTAATTAATTCAAATTTTTAGAAAATGAATTAAATGTTACGTGGGATTTTGGAGTCAATTGTTTTAATTGGGCCATGATAATTAAAGTTAAACAAATGCTTAAGTAATAAAGGTTTCTTGATGTAGTTTGGGCCAGGGAGATTTATTAGAAAACGAAGCATATGCAGCCCACGAGGAACAGAGAAAGAATTTGGAGGGTTTTATAGTGATGTCGGTGGGATTGCTTGGACAACAATTTGTTCATGGAAGGCAGAATATATTATAAAAAGACACCACTTGTGATGGCGAAGATAATAATTATTACTGGAGGAGCTACTCTTGGTGGGACAGCAGACGCATACAAGGAGCTAATGATTGATTTAAGAGGAGACTTTGAGCAGTTGCATACATCAAGGCAGAAAGCATAAAAAAGATTCCAGCCAAGGTTGTGAGTTTAGTTTTGATTCATCAGTTAAACAAATTTGTAATCTGATTTTTAAACACATGATGATCATTATTATTGATATTTTCTACTGCTCGTTCATCATGCTTAGCTAAACTTTTTTAGAACTACCTAGGTTTGGTTACTTGACGAAGTTTTGACGATTGTTTTGGGTTGGGTAACGAACTTATAATTGATTTTCTAGTGTCAAGTTCATATTAGTTTAATTTTATTCTATGATTGCTATTGAGTTGTTCAATATTATATTAATAAAACCCCGTGTGATTTTATCTTTACATGAATTAGTTTCGTGTTTTGTTTAGGATTGCATGTTAGACTAATTACTTGGTGTTTTTGGTTATTTGTGGTAGACGTCACCATAAGGTTTGTTTGGTTAAAGTTGTTCATATCAATGGCTCATCTCCTTTTAGTCGGACCAAGACATTAGGAGTTGGTTTGTCTCTTTGGTCTATTCAATTTAGTTTGCCGTTGCGAGACCACGTGCGGTTTTCTAGCCGTTGATTAGGTTAATTTGTAAGCCGAATTATTTAATCTTTAATATTGAATTACCCCTAATTCCCGAGGTTTGTTAGGATTAAGGGTCTTAGAGGAATTTGTGATTTTTATACGGACCAAGTAATAAATCAATTGGGTACTTAAGAAATCAACCGTGCTTTATTATTCTTTCTAGACGTTTTTAGGGGTCTTTAGTAAAACTGACCGTGGGGACCAATTCCCTTATGTTTGTCTAGTTAGATCATCTTTTGAACCCGGTTTTATGTGTTCGTTGTCACTCGAGCGTCGTTGATAGTCGTTAAGATACCTTACCTAGGTGGTTCACCTTCATCATATTTGAGAGCTCCGTTAGTGTCGTAAGTGTCGTTAAGTTTTCTCATTGGTTCCGTTAAGTTAAGTAAGTTAGTTAAAGTAATTAAAATAAAATATAATAATAATAATAATAATAATAATAATAATAATAATAATAATAATAATAATAATAAAAGATTAATAAAATCAATTAAATATTATAAAGTAGGACTTGGATTGGGGTTTATAATCTGAGCCGTTCTCACGTGTCTTCGAGTTTGATATCCGGACTTTCCTCATCTTTGCTATACGCGACCGGTACACTTGCCGTTTGTGTGAACTAGGATAGATTGTTTGGTTTTTAAAGCTTAGTTGCGATTCGTGATTATTATATATATTTTCGCACATCAAGTTTTTGGCGCCGTTGCCGGGGATACGGTTTGAGACGATTAGAGAACGACCCGAGTTTGGGGACTTATCTGTTTTCTTTTTTACTTGCTTATTTGATTTTATTTGTTTTTAGTTTAATTTTAGCTTAGTTAATTTTAGTTTTTATTTTTTAGTCGTATGCGTCGTACCCGCTCACAAGGACCGCCGAAGCTTGAAACGTCTGACAATACTGAGAAAGTCGAGCCCGAAAGAGAGCATTATGTTTCACCGACAGGTTCTGATTCTTCTTCTTCTTCTTCTGTTTCTTCTGCTTCTTCTAGGGATAGGAACATGAGTGACCAACCGCCTAGGAGAGTAGTAGCTGACTATGGTAGGCCGACAACGAATCCTCATTCAAGCATCACTTTACCGAATGGTGCCGCCGTTGGCAACTGGTCCATTCCTGCCCACGTCATGCAACTCATCAAAACCGCACTCCAATTTGAAGGGCTAGAGAGCGAAGACCCTTCAAACCACATCGACATGTTTGTTCAAATCTGCGAAACTTTCAATATCGGCAACATGAACAATAAAGCCATCTATCTCCGTCTTTTTCCCTTCTCACTCACCGGCAAAGCCTACAAATGGCTGAAGTCACTACCTGCTGGATCCATCACCACTTGGGCGGGCCTTCAAGAGAAATTCATGACCAAATTCTTTCCGCCATCTAAATCTGCTCGACTCCATGAGGAGATTTGTCCCTTCCGCATGAGGTCTGACGAGTTTTTCGGGGATGTTTGGGAAAGATTTAAGGACCTCCTTCTTAGTTGTCCTCACCACGGTTTAGACAAGTGGATGCTCATCGAGAAATTCTACAATGGAGCCACACAACACGTGAGAGAGATGTTGAACCAGACTGCTAACGGGAACCTCCTTAAGAATAAAGATCCCGATGAGTGCGTCGTCCTTTTTGATGATCTAGCAGCGAGCTACAAGGGCCACGGGGGCAGAAATTCCTCCACATCATCGAGAGGAGTACTTCAGGTCGATTCGAACACTAGCATGGAGGCGCAGATTGATGCTTTAAACAAACTCGTTAGAGATCTTACCGTTAAGAGCGTCGTGAAGTGTGAAATTTTCCGAGGGGGTCACGACACCATTGACTGTCCTGTTAAGTCAGGTAGCAACCAGGAGGAGGTTGACTTCGTCAACAAACTCTTGAGGTATCAAAACCCCGCCTTCGGCGGGAACAATGACTGGAGAAATCAGAATAACTATCGTGGGGGACAAGCCAATGGCTACCAAGCCCAATACCAAAACCAGCGTCGAGAGAATCTATTCAAGCAGGGGAGTTCAGGTCAGGAAAGTTCGGAAAAAGTGGGGAGAGAGGAGAAGAAGGCCTCACTGGAGGAGATGATGGCAGAGCTGCTGAAACGAGATGAGAGGAACCGAGTGACAAATGAGGCGAAATTTGCGGAACACGATGCCATGTTGAAGAACCAAGCCACGTCTCTAGCTAATATTGAGCGTCACATCGGAGAGATTGCCAGCCAGTTATCTGAGAGAGCACTGGGTTCACTACCGAGTAACACCGAGAAAAATCCGAGAGGGTTCGCAAAAGCAGTGACTACTAGGAGCAGTGCTAGAAGAGAAAGAGAGGCCGGACCTTCGAGAGCTGTCACACCTGCGGTCGATGAAGAATAGTAGGTGGACGAGGAGATCCAGATGGAGCCTCATCCGGCCGAGGCACACCAGCAGACTATTCCAGCGAGTACGAAGCCCGCCGATATACCTTCATCATCATCAAACCCACCTCTGAGAGTCTATAAACCCAAATTGCCTTATCCTGGGAGACTCCGATTGGACAGAGACGAGGAGCAAAACTCCAAGTTACTCGAACTTATCAAGCAGCTTCACCTGAATATTCCTTTCCTTGATGCGCTTACTCAGATGCCCAAATATGCTAAATTCCTCAAGAACATTCTTTCTAATAAGAAGAAGCTAGCTGAGGTCTCTTCTATTCCGTTGAGTGCTGGGTGCTCTACATTGTTGCAGAGAAAGTTGCTGGAAAAGATGGCTGATCCTGGGAGTTTCATGATTCCCTTCATCTTAGGCGACGATACGGTTCGACATGCTTTGGCCGACCTTGGGGCCAGCATCATACTTATGTCGTATTCTGTTTTCAGTAAGTTGGGTCTTGGCGAACCGAGGCCAACCCGAATGAGTATCCAACTTGCTGATCGTTCCATGAAATATCCACGAGGGGTGATCGATAACATGCTTGTCCGTATCGACAAGTTCATCTTCCCGGTGGATTTTGTCATTCTGGATATGAATGAGGATGATAGTGCCGACCATTCCTTGCCACCACACAGGCGTTGATCGACGTCCGGGCAAATTGATTCTGAAAGTTGGGGATGATAACGTCACCTTTGACGTAAGACAGTCACTTAAACACCCCAAGTCGGCGGACGACTCCCTGTATTTCGTTGACACCATCGTATCGCATGTGCGGGAGTTTTTCACTAACATCTGTGGAGGACCTACCTTGGACCCACAGATCCTCTATAGGGAGATTTCAGAGGTCGAGATGGTTGCCATGACCACTCAACCATTGATGGATGACACCGTGTCACCACCCCTAGATTCAGAGTCAGCTGTTGAGATCGTGCGAGACGATCCGAGAGACCGACCTTCCGTTGAGAGCCCTCCTCTTTCATTAGAACTTAAGGATCTACCCAATCATTTGGAGTATGCATTTATGGACGAAGAGAGGAAGCTACCCGTCATCATCGCGTCTTCCTTAACGGAGGTCGAGAACTTGAAGTTGTTGAAGGTGCTGAAAGCGCATAAGGAGGCGATAGCATGGAAGATTATCGACATCAAAGGGATTAATCCCTAGTTCTGTACTCATAAAATCCTCATGGAGGATATTTTCAAATCCGTCGTTCAGCCTCAACGGAGGCTTAATCCGAAAATGCTAGAGGTCGTTAAGAAAGAAATCATTAAACTCCTTGATGTGGGAATCATTTTTCCCATCTCTGATAGCGCCTGGGTGAGTCCGGTCCAAGTGGTTCCCAAGAAAGGTGGCATGACTGTCGTCACCAATGAAAGGAACGAGCTTATTCCCACTAGGACCGTGACCGGTTGGAGAGTCTGCATAGACTACCGCAGACTGAATGATGCCACTAGGAAAGATCACTTTCCTCTACCCTTCATTGATCAGATGCTTGAGCATATGGTGAGTCAGCAGTACTACTTTTTTCTGGATGGTTTCTTCGGGTATTTCCAAATCCCGATCTCTCCTGATGATCAGGAGAAAACCACATTCACCTGCCCCTACGGCACGTTTGCCTACAAACGCATGCCCTTTGGACAATGTAACGCTCTAGCTACTTTCCAGCAATGTACGGTGGCGATCTTTCACGACATGATCGAAGATTCCATGGAGGTCTTCATGGACGATTTTTCTGTCTTCGGGAATTCTTTCGATCGTTGTCTTTTCAACCTTGATAGGATGATGGCTCGTTGCGTCGACACCAACCTAGTCCTCAACTGGGAGAAGTGTCACTTCATGGTACGCGAGGGCATCGTTCTAGAACATAGGATCTCGAGTGCGGGGATCGAGGTTGATCAAGCTAAAATTGAAACAATTTCTAATCTTCCCCCACCCACTGTGAGATCCATCCGTAGCTTTTTAGGCCATGCTAGTTTTTATCATCGGTTCATCAAAGATTTTTCGAAAATTGCGAGACCGATGACCAAGCTACTAGAGAAAGACGCTACATTTGTCTTATCTGAACAGTGTATCGAGGCGTTTGATCTTCTAAAGGACAAACTCGTTAACGCCCCGATCATGATTACTCCCGACTGGTCTTTACCATTCGAATTGTTGTGCGACGTGAGCGACTATGCCGTTGGAGCAGTTATTGGACAGCGGAAGGAGAAGCACTTCCACCCGATCTACTATGCTAGTCGGACCCTAAACGGTGCTCAGGAGAATTACACCACCACCGAGAAAGAGTTGTTAGCTGTGGTGTTTGCCTTTGATAAGTTTAGGTCTTATCTTGTTCTGTCCAAAACAATCGTATACACGGATCATTCTACCATTCGTTATCTTTTCAGCGAGCAGGACGCTAAACCTCGTCTCATCCGTTGGATACTGCTGCTTCAGGAGTTTGATATCGAAATCCGTGATAAAAAGGGGGCCGAGAATGTAGCGGCCGATCACTTGTCACGTCTTGAGAGAGCCGAGATTGGAGATGCTGGGGTCATCATCAATAACCATTTCCCGATAGAGAATCTCATGTTTGTTACAGCCCAGGATGACGGCTATCCATGGTTTTCCGTTATCGCAAATTTCCTCGTCGATGGTTCCCTCCCTAAGAGGATGTCTCACCAGCAAAAGAAGAAATTCTTTGCTGACGTAAAGTTCTACATTTGGGACGACCCATTTCTTTTTCGTATAGGTGCTGATCAGCTGGTGAGGAGATGTGTGGATGTTGAAGAGGGGTGGCAGATTTTAAGCCACTGTCATGAGGAACCGACAGGAGGTCACCATGGTGCTAATCTTACTGATAAGAAGGTCTTTGATTCAGGATTCTATTGGCCTTCGATTTTCAAAGATGCTCACGCGTTCGTTAAAAGCTACGACCGATGCCAGCGTGTTGGTAACATCTCATCCCGAAATGAGATGCCCCAAAATGCAATTCAGGTTTGCGAGATTTTTGATATTTCGGGTATTGATTTTATGGGCCCGTTCCCGTCGTCTAGATGGAACAAGTACATACTCGTGGCAGTTGATTACGTCTCCAAGTGGGTCGAGGCCAGAGCCTTGCCCACTAACGACACCCGAGTTGTAGTGAGATTTCTGAGAAATCTTTTCTCTCGTTTTGGTGTACCAAAAGCCTTGATCAGCGATCATGGTACTCACTTCTGCAACGCGCAGATGGAGAAGGCGTTGCAACGCTATGGGGTCACCCATCGGCTTGCGACTGCCTACCACCCACAGACCAGGGGGCAGGTGGAAGTGAGTAACCGGGGCATTAAACGCATTCTTGAGAAAACGGTTGGGCTAAACCGAAAGGATTGGTCCGACAAATTAGATGTTGCTTTGTGGGCTTTCTGTACAGCGTACAAAACTCCGACCGGTTCCACACCGTTTCGGATGATTTATGGGAAAGCATGTCATCTGCCTGTTGAGTTGGAGCATCGTGCTTCTTGGGCGCTTCAAACAGTTAACCTTGATCTTTCGACTGCTGGAGATAACCGTTTCCATCAGATACATGAGTTAGAGGAACTTTGCGATCATGCCTATGGACATTCGTATAATTATAAGCTGAAGACCAAAGAGCTGCATGATAGGAAGTTGAGAAGTGATAAACAGTTCAAGTGTGGGGATGCCGTACTCTTGTTTAATTCCCGACTCAAATTATTTCCGGGAAAGCTTAAGTCCCGATGGTATGGACCGTACACAGTTAAGGAAGCCTTCCCGTATGGAACAATCGAAATTGAAGACAAGAATGGAAGCTTCAAAGTTAATGGTCACCGTCTGAAGCACTACATTGGTGAGAAGGCGAGCATAGAGGAAGGCGAGGTTTTGCGCCTTACAACATTTTTGGGTTAGAAGTGAGAGAGGGGTCAGGCTGAGGACCCGTTAAACCAAGTGCTCTAGGGAGGCAGCCCGAGTTTTTGTTTTATCTGTTTTTATTTTTTTGTTACTAAGGATCCTCCCAATTGAAGCCGCTCGTACTCAATCTCCATTCGAGCAGCTGATTTTGAGTGTATTCTATTTGTCTTTTCATTTATAAACAAAAAAATAAAATAAATAAAAAATAAAAATAATAACAAAAAAATATAAAAACAACAAAATTCAAAAAAATTATAAAAATACAAAAACATGTTTATTACTTATCTTTGTTTTAGTTGTGTACGCCGCTACATGCGAGCGATTTTGCTCAGTATTGGTTACATCTTTTCGCATAATAGCTTTGGATGGCGTTTTGGAACTGGTTCTCCCGAGGTTGCGACAGCGAATGAAATGCTATACGGTAGTTCGATTGATACACAGCTGGTGAAGATTCTGCATATAAACCAGGGGAGTAACCCGTTCTCTGTTTTATTCTAGAAAATTTTAAGTTTTATTTTTAATTTTTATTTTATTTTATTTCTTTTCCTTGTACTCATCGAGGACGATTTCGTTCTAAGTGTGGGGATGGAAATTTATTTTACTTAGTTGTAGGAAAAAAAATTAATTAAAAAAAAAGTTTTAAAGAAAAATGTCCCTTGAAAATTGTTTTTGTTCTACGTTAAGCAGGAAATGATATTATTACCAATGTGCTAACGAACTCTCGGAACTTTTGAAATATATAATATAATAATAAAAGAAGGGATGGTTTGCATATCTGATTTGGGATGTTTCGGTAGGCCCAACTAGCTTTGATAGTGCTCTTTAGCAGTTTTTATATATATAATAATTTGAAAAATGGTGAAACCGAATTTCGATGCTTAGGGAGGATTACCATAATCTAAAAACTTTGAAATGGTTATACTTAGATGCACTCAAACCAGCACACACCACATGTCCATCTTTCTACGAGCTTAGAAATAGTTATATATTTTAGGGTGATATAAAAGATTGAAAAAAAAGAAAAAAAAAAAGAGAAAAAGAAAAGAAATATGTATTGAAAGTTATGTATGTTTATTCTCAAAAGTTGTTCAAGAAAAGCAAATGCTTGTGAAGAAAGTTATGTATTGTAAAATGCCAAATAAACATTCTTTAAAGTTAGTAAAAGAGGCCAAAGATGCACATATTAGACGGGACTTAGAGTTTACGTGTTACCAAGGGGATAGTGACTCCGAGGATACACTATTGGGGCTCGAAGGTTCTTAGTCAATAAATAAAAATTAGGAATTTATAGGACAAAGTCCAATAATATTTAGGAATAGCTCGTACGACCTCCACATGACCATTCATCCATCAAAATTTCACCGAGTGCATCTAATTAGTACCATCAACGAGTCCTTGGCTTATGGTGATTTGTCGAGCCAGTTTGCTTCGACTCTAGTTTTCTAGCTCTCTTTGTCTGAGATGGGGTAGGTGTAGCCTTGATTTTTGGACTTAAAACGTTTAATGCAAAAGGGGGGCTTGATTGGTTAGTGCTTGGGTTTAAGTGGACAACAATATCGGCAATCGCGGTCAATATGTCGAGTTGTTTCTTGTGCTTTAATAATGATAAATAATCCGGGAGTTTGTTGTTTTTTTTCACTTGGTTATGATCCTGTGTAGATTTTTTTTTCAAGGACAAAAAATGTTTAAGTGTGGGGATATTTGATGTGCTCTAAATTATATTTAAACGATATACATTCTTCCTACACTTTTTAGTACTTTTGAGTCATATTTTTTATTGAATATACTTCTATTTGACTCATATTTGAATTTTAAAGGTTTTGGAATAACAAAAGGGCTAAAACGAGTAAACTCACTTAAAATTGTAAACATTGTTTATCCTATGCACTTGGATCTTTAATTTATCTGATCCAATAGTATTATTATATAATGTCAATAAATTTTCATTATACGAAGAAAAATAATTGCTCAGATCTATAAAATAATTAATTCGAATGAATCCAATTCATTCATGTTCACAATGTAATTAATTCAAATTTTTAGAAAATGAATGAAATGTTACGTGGGATATTGGAGTCAATTGTTTTAATTGGGCCATGATAATTAAAGTTAAACAAATGCTTAAGTAATAAAGGTTTCTTGATGTAGTTTGGGCCAGGGAGATTTATTAGAAAACGAAGCATATGCAGCCCACGAGGAACAGAGAAAGAATTTGGAGGGTTTTATAGTGATGTCGGTGGGATTGCTTGGACAACAATTTGTTCATGGAAGGCAGAATATATTATAAAAAGACACCACTTGTGATGGCAAAGATAATAATTATTATTGGAGGAGCTACTCTTGGTGGGACAGCAGACGCATACAAGGAGCTAATGATTGATTTAAGAGGAGACTTTGAGCAGTTGCATACATCAAGGCAGAAAGCATAAAAAAGATTCCAGCCAAGGTTGTGAGTTTAGTTTTGATTCATCAGTGAAACACAATTTGTAATCTGATTTTTAAACACATGATGATCATTATTATTGATATTTTCTACTGCTCGTTCATCATGCTTAGCTAAACTTTTTTAGAACTACCTAGGTTTGGTTACTTGACGAAGTTTTGACGATTGTTTTGGGTTGGGTAACGAACTTATAATTGATTTTCTAGTGTCAAGTTCATATTATTTTGATTTTATTCTATGATTGCTATTGAGTTGTTCAATATTATATTAATAAAACCCCGTGTGATTTTATCTTTACATGAATTAGTTTCGTGTTTTGTTTAGGATTTCATGTTAGACTATTTACTTGGTGTTTTTGGTTATTTGTGGTAGACGTCACCATAGGGTTTGTTTGGTTAAAGTTGATCATATCAATGGTTCATCTCTTTTTAGTCGGACCAAGACATTAGGAGTTGGTTTGTCTCTTTGGTCTATTCAATTTAGTTTGCCGTTGCGAGACCACGTGCGGTTTTCTAGCCGTTGATTAGGTTAATTTGTAAGCCGAATTATTTAATCTTTAATATTGAATTACCCCTTATTCTCAAGGTTTGTTAGGATTAAGGGTCTTAGAGGAATTTGTGATTTTTATACGGACCAAGTAATAAATCAATTGGGTACTTAAGAAATCAACCGTGCTTTATTATTCTTTCTAGACGTTTTCAGGGGTCTTTAGTAAAACTGACCGTGGGGACCTATTCCCTTATGTTTGTCTAGTTAGATCATATTTTGAACCCAGTTTTATGTGTTCTTTGTCACCCGAGCGTCGTTGATAGTCGTTAAGATACCTTACCTAGGTGGTTCACCTGCATCATATTTGAGAGCTCCGCTAGTGTCGTAAGTGTCGTTAAGTTTTCTCATTGGTTCCGTTAAGTTAAGTAAGTTAGTTAAAGTAATTAAAATAAAATATAATAATAATAATAATAATAATAATAATAATAAAAGATTAATAAAATCAATTAAATATTTTAAGGTAGGACTTGGATTGGGGTTTATAATCTGAGCCGTTCTCACGTGTCTTCGAGTTCGATATCCGGACTTTCCTCATCTTTGCTATACGCGACCGGTACACTTGCCGTTTGTGTGAACTAGGATAGATTGTTTGGTTTTTAAAGCTTAGTTGCGATTCGTGATTATTATATATATTTTCGCACATCATCGCGTTGATCATTTCGTTAAGAGAAATAACGAATTAGAAGATCCAATTCGCTACATAAACTGGTTCGCTATATGTACTGATTCGTCAAGGGTCCAGTTCGTTATAAGATCCAAATCGTTATAAGGACCAGTTCGTTAGACGTCCAGTTCGTTATGATAAGTCGATTCGTTAAGAACCAAGTAACGAACTAGAAGTTTAATAAAATGACAGAGCAGTCCCTGGACTTAGAAAAGAATGATTTAATTACAAAGAATCTCTTGAACCAAGATCGACCCCAGCCAGGGGCTCTGCCCCTTGGACCCTGCTAGGGTCTACCGCCCCTAGACCCCGCTGCCAGGGGCGCTGCCCCCCGACCCCCGTCCGTTGAGGGTTATAACTAGACTAGAAACGCGATATGAGTAGCGATAGTTAATTGATACGTGTAATTGTTATATAATTAGTCGCGCATAGCTAAGAAAATGAATAACAATTAACGATGAACGTAATAGAGTTCAGGTGAGTTTCTAGCCCCATTCCTTGTTATGTTTTCGGGGCTGTGTGAATACTCGATGTGATTAGTTAATACACTTATCCTAAGTGATAATTGTATGCCATATATGTATTATGTGGAATGTATGAATGATTTCTTGACTGTACGTGAACGAACTTTGGATATTGCACGAACTTTCGGGTAATGGTTTGATGATATATATGTTGTAGATGGAGGATGAATGATGTATGAACATATGAAACTTACAATTATGTATATAGAAAATAATGGTATGGAGGTATGGAAGAAAGGGTGACCGGACCCTAATAATATCCGAGGATGGAGGGTACCGGGCCCTAATAATATCCGAGGATGGAGGGTACCAGACCCTAACAATATCCGAGGATGAAGGGAGATCGGACCCTAGTAATATCCGAGGATGGAGGGTACCGAACCCTAATAATATCCGAGATATGTAGGGTGAAATGCCCTTTATAATGTAAGATTAGCTATGGATATGTATGGGCGAATGATGAGCAGGTTATTATGTAATGTGTACCTTCGTGCACGTATATGTGTATGTAAAGTAAGTTATGTGATTAACTAGAACTCACTTAGTGTGGCTGACTTTTAGCGTGCACGCAGGTTAACAGATTGAGACAGCTGGTTTGAGATGGACACATGGCAGGATTTAAGAGGCTGGCATCCGAATATTGTCATGATGTTTTGAATGTTATAATTTAGGTTATGATCTAAAAGACAAATTATGGTTATTTGTAACGAATGGTTGATGTTTTATATTATTCCGCAAAAGTTTTAATTAACTCTGATATTTAGAACTATGTTTATGAGTAAATCCAACGTCCAATGTAGGGTACCGGTAACGAGGCCTTACATGAATCTGCCATTGATGAAGTTGAAAACTGCAGATTCCGGCCAGATCTACGTTTTTTCGGCCGTCGTAACAGTATTTTTCGGCGGAAACTGATTCTGTTGAACAGTTACAGATCCAACTTCCTAATTCGTTATATTCTATAGCCATTCGTTACGGGGCTTTAATGATTTAAGTTAATTCATTAAGTTAATGGTAACGAATGAAGATAATTCGTTAAGTTAATGGTAACGCATGTGGGTAATTCGTTAAGTTAATGGTAAAGAATGAAGGTAACTCGTTAAGTTAATTCGTTAAGATTAATGGTAAGGAATGAAGGTAATTCGTTAAACGTGTAACGAGTGATTGACTGGTTGACGAATGGTGATTAAGTTAACGAATGGAGATAACGAACTATGTTAACGAATGGAGATAACGAACTAAGTTAACGAATGGAGATAACGAATGGAGATAACGAATGGAGAGGCCATTCGTTTAAAAAAAGTAATTTGGCGGTAAAATTTTTCTTGAAAGAATTTTTTCTAGAATACTCCTCATAAGTAAGACTTTATTCTTGAAAATTTTGGCGAATATATTTTTTTCTCGATAATTTTCGGTGATTTTGTTTATGGGGAAATCAGAAAAAAAGTTTCTTAAACAAATCTTTTTGGGGAGATTCCTAATGTATTGGGCACTCTTCTCTCAAATGTTGGTGACATATTTTCCGGCCGACTTTTTATGCGTTTCGATTGGCCGAGGCGGAGATCACGAGTAATTTAAGGAGGAGTTTGTTGGAGATTTGTGAAGAGTGTTCAAGACCTTGAAAATTTTGGCAAGAAAAGAGGGAGATAAAACTTTCATATGAGTTTATTTGGCTTGCATCTTCCTACGTTTGCAAGGTTTCTTGAAAATTTACTTTAATTCGGGTGGTAATTCAAGATTGCAAAGTTGCGTTTGACTAAGTTCAAGACCGAATTGTTCTTCAATTGCTGATTGATGTGTTTGGGATTGAAGCCTAACTATGTAGGATACGAGTGTCTGTCCGTTTACTTCTTTCTGAGGGACTTTGATCCTGTCTATGTTGGCTACGAGTATTTGGCATATTACTTCTGTTGAGGGGGATGATTCTCGAACGGGTTGATCTTATTAAAGAATATACGAGTCTTGTCATTGGATTAAATAATTTGATCATTTAAGGTTATTAATGGAGGTTGGAACTCTGAATCATATGCCCAAACATTAGTGCATCTTTGCAAATGGGATGTAGAAGAGCTTAAGAACAAATTTGGGATAAACGTTATCAAGAGAGGGAAAACCGAAGTAAAAGATGCTGAATGATCGAGTTGTTTATGAACATGTGTGACGAGGTTAAACGTAAAGATATGTTTTCTTTACCTGTGATGACAGATAGCTGATGACTTGCTACTGATTGTTGAATGACTGAACCATATCATACGCCAGTGGATGACCGGGATGATCTCCAAGAGTTGCTCACTTTGAGGGGGACATCTGATATAAGAGCCTACAAGTTATTGGTTTGCTGAGAAGAATAAAAGATTTGTCCGTCTGCACAAGCCCGAGAATCATCAGTTAAGGGGGATTCTGTTAGTGCATAATTTTTTACTGGTGATTTGCAGTTAAAGTAATCAAGGTTAAAGTACTCGATAGCTACGGAAAGGGGGTGTTTGTTAGTGCACGGTTTTAGTGTCCGTAGCTATCGAATAAGTTATAGATAGTCTAGGTTGAATATTTATTGTAAAATGGCCCATTCTCTATGGATTGTATAGCGAATGAGATCCATTCGTTAGTTAACTAGATAAATCGTTAAGTTATTACTGATTCGTTATGGAGGCATAACGAACGGTGTCTCATTCGTTACTACAATATAACGAATGAGACTAACTTAATGAATGGGAGCTTTGGCCTATAAATAGGTAGCTCCTGTTCATAATTAGGTGAGAGAGAGAGAGAGAGAAGTCATAATTTATCCTCTCCATAAGCTATTATTCCCCATAATGTATTCATTCTTATTTATCAATAAAGTATTATTCAAAGTATCGATCTCGTGTTGATGTATTGGGTTAGCGGCTAGATCTTGGCTCGTAGACGTTCTCTCAAACTCTGATATTAGAACTGTGTTAATGAGTAAATCCACGCCAAACTAGAGCACCGGAACCGGGGCCTTACACTAAGTGTATATATATATATATAGGGTTGGTATCATTTAAGAACTCTAAAAAATTTAAGAACTCTTAGGAACCCTTAAAAATTAAACAATTTTTTAATTTTTTTATATATTAACATTATTTAAGAGTAGTTTTATCATATTTTATATAAAAAAATTTATTACGTATATTATTCACAAGTTTACATACATGTAAAATTTATGTACTAACAAATTTACATAAGTGTAAAACAAAACATAAATATGTATAAAAACTAATTTTCAAAATTGTTATTGTAAATATAGATATAAAAAATGATAACTACTCTCAAAGAACATTAACATACAAATTTTTTTATAAAAAAACGTTAGTTTTCAAAGGTTCTTTCAAGTTCTTAAATAATTTAACAGTTCTGTAATGATACTCATCCTATATATATATACATATATATATATATTAGAAACCCTTTTTATAAATCAAAACCATTAACAATATTTAATAATCGAATATATATATACACATATATATACATACATATATATATTTATAGTTTTAACCAAGGGTCAGGAAAACGATTAGTTAAGGTGTCGATTTTGTAAAAATATTGGTTTATTATTATATATATAATATGTATAATGTATTTTAAATGTTTAAAGTAATTAAAATGTTAAATCATTAAAGCTCGAAAATTTAAATTACCAAAAACAGGTGTCGGGACTCGAACCTGCGAACACATACACACACATAACCAACTGCTCAAACAGATCAGTTGGTTATAGTTTGTAAATATTTATATATAACAAGAAACCAAAAATAAGACAAGGACCCTAAATCAAACAATCAATCAATCTGCTAAGCGTTTGATCAATAGATGTTAGGGTTATTGCAGAGCGGAGAGGATCAAAACGAGCAAAACCATATAATAATTTACTTTAAGGGTTAAAGGACGACGTCAATTTTAATCGAAACCCGACGAACAGGAAACCCCACAAGAACACTCAGCGGATGGTCGATTAATGTAATTAGATATAGGGTTACTGTATGCGTTGCTGTGAGGGTGTCTGCAACTTTAATCGAATTATGATGATGATGATTTTATGGTATATCGATTTACGAGTTATGACGGATTGTTTTTTGTTTTCCTAATTAAAACAGTCGGAGAGGTCGATTAAGCTAGAGGTATATTAATCCTAAATCAATTCCAATATTAATCACGAGAATTTAGGTCAACTAAATGGGTATACGGTATGAATATGAATACGGGTAAACGTGTTTATGGGGTTAAAGGTTATAATATCCAGATTTTGCTATTTAGTCTCTAAAGTTTGGACGGGGGTATTAAAATAGGTAAAAGTATAGTGTAGGGTAATAATTGAATATACATCAAATTTAATTATTATATATTAAATAAATATAATAAACACATATTAATAAACTACTAAATACTCGATAGACGGGATATTTTATCGTTTCAATTTTTCGAACATAAAAACGTGTCGGTTAACGGATAAGAATAGTAATTAAAAAAAACGAGTTGTTACACGTTTATTTGTATGATGTGTATGGTATGGACTGCTTTGTGTATTGCATAATTATGTAGGACGTGTATGTTACGTTTTGTGACTGTGTAATAGATTTTGTATTGTGTGGATGTGTAGGATATGGACTTCGCTATTTTTGTGTAATTCATAAGCAATATAGGATGTGTATGATATGTATCTTTTTGTCACTGAATAAGTAGTAATGAGGTATATGTTTTGTTACTATAGGCTTATGTAGGATGATTTATTAAACAAGTTTATGTCACTGAATAAGTGTAGGATGTATTTATTTTGTCAAGTGTAAAATTGTTTAGGATGATTTGGAAAACAAGTCTATGTATTATGTTGAATGTGTAGTTGTGTGTGTATTTTATAATTTTATGACATGTTTGGAATATATCATTTGGTTCATGTATAGTACAGTGTGTATAGTGTTTTTTGGACATTCAATATTTATATTGATTAAGTTCATTTTTGTTTATTTTTCTTTTATGTTAACAATGATAAGAAGATGGGGGTTTTGAAAAGGAGTTTTTACATATTATCTCTTGCTAAATACCCTTAATTAGATATATCTCGAACCCCAAATATCATATTACATATTTCCCATTTTCATATAAAATAACCTATTTATTCTTATAATAAATTAAATATATAGCAAAAAAAACCCCAATCACCCAACATCATCTTCTTCCATAACCTCAATCACCGTCTGCCAGACCAGAGCCGCCGTCGCCGACCAACCATCACCTTTCACCATTTTCCTGCGAACTTCTACCGGCACTAATCATCATTTTCCGACGTCCTTCACCATTTCGCCACCATTTTACCACTGTCAACCAAATCTGAAATCGTCTTCACCAAATCTGGAATGACTCGTCGGAAAGACGATTACAAGGTGGTTTTTCCAGTATTTTGTTTCCACCACAAGCAATTTTTCAGCAATCACCACTCAGATCCGGAGGAGCTTGGCCAGAACGGGATTAATGGTGGTGAAATCCGGGAGTGGGAGGTTGAATTTTTTTGGGAGGTTAAATATTGATTTTAGATTTTAGGGTAATTTAATAAAAATTAGGGTAAATTAGTCAACTAATAAGTTTGTTTTATTGAAATGGATAAATATGTAATATATATGTTCTAGGAAGGGGAAATATGTAATTGTTGTTTTGGTTTTGGAGAAATATGTAATTAAGGATGTTAGGGAAGGGAAATATGTAAATGCCCATTTTGAAAAAGTTGAAGCTAATTGATGGATGGTATTGTTGGAGGCAATATTGTTTGGGTGATGACGGGGGATAAAAGTGGAATGACATCGACAATTTTAGTATGGTGGTGTAGTGTATATAAATGTGTAGGGCCTGGCGTTTAACATTGATAATTCTGTGTATTACAACATACGATAATGTTGTTATAAAACAAACACTATTGCATAAGACATTGTAGAGGTTGATTGTTTGCTTGTTTATGTCTATTGTACTATTCAACGCTTGTTCGTGGTAAAAATAGGTCACTAGTGTTGCTAGTGTGTTGAATAAACATAGGGTGATCCGCTCACTAAAATAAACATCCTTGATTTTGCTCGATCTATTATTTGAGGGGTTGTATGTTGATCGATGTTTTAAATAAATGTTTGAATGGAGGTTCGTTACATATACCGGATGATGATCTTATATGATAACAAAAGATCTTGATAATTTTAATTTAATTGAAAATAAAGATTTCTATTTCTCAATTACAGATTGACTTTTTATTATAAATAAAAACGGGATCAATGATCTTGTAAGATGAGAAAACAATAATATTGGTGTTATATAATTTAATCAAGAATAAAAAAGAAAACAAATCACATATGTGAATGAATCATATGAATATAAAATGAATTAAACTAAAATGTTTTTTTAAACTTAATTATCAAATAAATGAATTGATATAAAACTTTTATATAGTTTAATAGTTATTAAAATTTATAGTTTTAATTTTTTACCATTAAACCCTTGTTTTGGATAAAAATCAGCTAAAGATAATGTATCCAAATCTGTCAAGTGAGGTATAGTGCTAACACGATAAAAGCGGATGTATAATCGAAATCTTGGTGAACACAACGATTTTATCACGAGGGAAAAAACCCTTGATTATGATAATCTTACTTAGGTCAAAAACTAGCAAGGTAATCTTTGGTCGGATGGTACGTGATTATAATAATCTCCGGCACAAAAAACCCTCGTACGGTGAAAACTATCACCGTCAAGTTTATTAATGGTAAAAAGAAGGTTACAAGTGTTGTGGAGTTGTTGATCACCGAATGCTATATGTGTGAGTACAGAATATCTTAGCAGCTAGAATACATGTGTTTGTGTGTGTTCTAATGTTGATCACGACTCCGTATATAAAGAATAATACATACAACTAACTAACAACTATTCCCTATAATCTCGCTAGTCTTCCACTCTCTTCCATCGTGCTATTTGACCACGTGCTAGCAGAAGTTTAATGACGAAATAAGCGGTAGACTAGGTCTAGGAGCCGTTGAGGTTATTTAAACATCAATCTTTATACGAAATAGTTCATCAATAGCTATGTTGAATAAGGATCCTGGATCCATACTTCAGCTAGAGGATACTTCATGAGGATAATTGACTCAAGCACGTCTTCAAGAATAACATATCTTGTCTTTAGCTTAGTCTTCAATCTTGACCATGAGTTGCAGGTGTCTTGTAGCGGAACATATAGTAGATTGGATCTTAAAGTTGTTATACCTGTCTAACACATTACCATACTAAACGCAATCATTAGTAAACAAATAACACCGAGGATCGTTGATCCTTTATAACCTGATACATATCTCAAGGATAATCTATCCATAAGATAGTCAAGGATTAAGGATCCTCGGCCTAAAATTCATGCCCTAACAACCCTTATATTCAATTAAAAAAATTGGTTGTAACTAAATAAATAATTTTTTAGATTATATATTTTATCTTATAAAAATATTGGTCGTAACTAAATGAATAATCTTTTAGACTATATATTTATTACTTGATCAAACAAACTTTGGTATTTTAGACGAACGATAAATAAAATGAAACCTACATTATATATATATATATATATATATATATATATATATATATATATATATAGGGATAGGATCATGAGAGAACTCCATTTTATAAAGAGAACTAGAGAACTAACAATGAAGTATTTTTAACTTAATTAAAAAAAATATTTTTTAAATTTTTTTTCTTTCATCCTTCTTATATGTTGTTATTCTTCACCACAAAAAAATATAAATATGAAAAAAAAATTAAAAAAATTAACGTTGTAATGCATATATGCAATAAATCGACTTTTTTATAATGCATATGTGCAATAGTTTGAATTTTTATATTTGAAATAGTGTTGAATAATATGTATATAGTTGTTTGTATTGTATATTAGCAATAATGTTATATTATATACACAAATTAAAAAAAATCGATATAGTGCATATGTGCATTAGTGTTGCATTACACATATACAATAACGTGTTTTACATACAATTATTAGTGTTATATTTGCATATATTCAATAGTGTGTATTAGATAATGTATTTGTGCTGTATTATATGCAATAAAACACTATTTTATATATAAAATACACATTATGCACATACATATTACATCGACGGTTTTTTTTTAATTTTTTTAATATTTTATTTTTTTTAGGAACAATATCATCTTATTAGAAGGAGGAAAGAAAAAGAATCAGAAAATAATTTTTTTAAAATAGTTAAAAATAATTCTTTACTAGTTGTCTAGTTCTCTCTTTAAGAGGAGTTCTCTCTAAATCCCACCCCTATATATATATATATATATATATATATATATATATATTAAAGTTTAAATGTCGATGCCACATGAGTGTTTTTTTGAATATTTTATTAGTTCAGCTATGTATTTACCTAGATTGTTTTGAAGTTTAAACAATAAGGATGATTTGGCTTGATGATTGTTATTCAAACTATTTAGTTTAGCCTTTGTTTTTTCAACACAAGTTCAAGCCCCATTTTAAGAAATGAATCTTTGGTTTTCTTTTATTTTAATTTTCTTATTTGATATTTTTATGTGGGTTTTGATGGTTACTTTCTTATTTGATATTTATATTTCTATGGTGGGTGTTTACATATACATTTTTTATTATTCAATTTGTTTAATTTATTTTTAACTTAAAGAATTTATTATTTGGGTTTATTTTCTAAACCATAACGAACATATAATTCACACTGTCGCAATGCCCAGATTTTAACGATCGAGTAAACAATTTTTTTTGCATATGTTACTTGTATCATGACCTATACGATTGTTGGTATCATAGTCAAGTTCCTGTCATTTTGATCATAAGTTGTACATGCGTCGATATATTTTCGATGTTCACATTTTGTTTTTTTTATTAGTGTCGGTGTCGTAACGAACTTAACTAATACTGACTGAATTCGAGTTGTTGCGCCGCAACGTGGCGGGTTGTTTATCTAGTTAATATAAAAACTCGTCACCAGCGGGTTGTCCAAAACTGAACAAAATGACTAGTTGGGTGATAGCGACTAGCATAAACCGACTTGCGAGTTGATAACTGAAATTAACTAACCTTATGTAATTAGGGCGCAAAATGTCTACGATAAATGGGATTAAAAAAATTAGCTAGCCAACCGAATATGCGCTCACGAGGTGAGTTTCACGGCCCCTTTTTACTATTTTACTCTTTTTTCAACTGGAGTAACATACTTACACTATTTTATGCGATAATTGAAACACAATATCTTGATCATTATGTGAACATAGTTGGTAGCCCTGTGGATCGAATAATCAGTCACTTGGGATCGAAAGATCCGTCACAACTGTAACCATTAACTATGACTTAGCCTGGAATTAAGTGAGTAGTACTACTGGGGTGACCTCCCCACTCATGTCGATACACATTATCGAGTGAGGCGCGTATAATTTTAAGAATTAATCATGGAAGTTGGGCATAGTTATGATTAAATTGTCTTGGGTTGTTTATGGGCTTGTGTGTTGCATATTAACTTTGTATTCCTTTCAAGCTTACAAAGGAGTTGATTTAGTTATCGCACCTATCTAAGGTTTTATTAACAACAACTGTTTTGTTATCGTGTCGACTAAACCCGTGAACCTCACCCTGTATACCCTCACTACCCATGGCCCTGCCCGATTTATCTTCAAATCTAAGCCTCGACAACCTCACCCGATATTAAAAGTCACTTTAAATGATTCCTTGTGGAGGAATCAGTTTTTCTTTGTCAAACGTGACTCGATATAAGGAGGGATCGATCTTCCTTCAAAGTGGGTTAGAAAGGGTAGGATCCTGGATCCTTAAGAAATAGCAGGATCCTTGATTCTTTAAATTTAATTCTGAATCTTCTTATTTTGTTTGCAGTTGACAACTTTGCTTCTTTGGGCAAGTTACCTGGTACAGAAGAGAAAACAAAACGGTTCCTAGCACTGGATACCGAGATTAGGACCTTTCAAGCTCGTTTTGTTGAAGCTTTCTGCGATATCTCCTCGGGTTCCAGCATGTCAAGTATGTTAATATTTTTAATATAAATAAAATTAGAATAAGAATACTTATCTGTTAACTTTTTCCTTTTCAGGCGCCAAGAAATCTAAGAAATCAGCCAGCAAGTTCTCCCTATAAGACAATGACTGTATGGTCACCTCTCCTGTTGTCAAGAAAGAAGCTTCGAAGGCAGGCACTTGTTCCGAGCCCAAGACTGCAATGACCAGGGCTAAGTCCGCTGCTTCCAAAAGTTAAAGGTCCTCTGATCCTGAGACCCATTATGACATTGTCCTCTCTGTAAGTATCCTGTATCCTGATACTTTGAGTTTTAGGATCCAATATCCTTCTGATCTTATTTGTTTTGTTGTATATAGGCTATGAGTGCTTTCAAAGAGCACTATGAAAAGACTATCAGCCAAATGAGTGACAAGCTGTCGGGGTTAGGGAAAGCCATGGTTTCCAAGGACAAGGCCATGATCCAGCTCTCCAAAGAGAAAAAACAGTTGGAGGATCAGCTATCCTTAGCAGAAGCCCAGCGTCAAGAGACAGTGGAGCAGGCTATGAATGAGGCCAAGGTGTGGGCTGCCAGGTCGGTATTCCAAGCACGGATCAAGATGGCGAAGGAGGCCGGTGATCCTGCTTTCGATAAGGCGACCTGGGATGTGGAAAAGTGGAAGGCTGCTCTTGATGATCTTGGTGGTGAGGAAGATGAGGAGATGGCTGAAAATACCGAGGATGGGACTAGTGGCGTCAAGGAGATGGCTGAAGCTGGCAGGGGAGAAGGTTCTGCTGAGGGTGAAGATGCAGCTTAGGTGGGCGATGAAGGATACATAAAACAAGGCCCGAGCCCACCTTTTTATTTTGGGTTGATGTTTTTCTGAACAATTACTTTGGTTTGTAATAAACAGTAGTAACTAGGATAAAGGATCCATGATCCTTAAGACAATTTGAGGGGTGACAAAGGTGGATGGATCCTCTGTTTGTGGGGATGAAGCCTTTGTTGCCCATGTTTTTAATTTTCCTGCACTCATGAACAGTTAGTAGTACTCACTTAACCCGGATGGATGATCCATCTTTTGCATAGTGAAGTCCGGGTTAAGAATTTTGGATAAGTCCCGGTGGCTTATTTTAAATAATATAAATCTTTTAACTATTTGCCTGTTGTTTATCTTTAAAAAAATTTTTGACATAACTTTAGCATCATTGATAGTTTCGCAAATATTCCTAAGTAAAAGATTTTTAGAATATAAAATCCTTATGAAAATTACTTAGGACTGAATATCCTTAAAGAACAAACAGTAGGATTAAGTATCTTTAAAAGTTGGCAAAAGTTATACAATGGAATATTCTTAAAGGACAAATTTTAGGATAAAGTATCCTTAAAAATAGGTAAAAAATTTTGTAATAAAACATCTTTAAAGGAATAACCCTCTAGACTGAATATCCAAAATTATTGCAGATAAGATAATACATAAATTCATTAACAGAGACCATACCAGAAGGTCTAGGTAGACCTAAGTTACCATAAGTACTAAACCTTCAGTAATCCTTGAAGGAATAACTTTAGGGTTCTGGATCCTTAGAATTATGATCCTCACAATGAACTTAAAAAATCTGTTGCAAACAATTTATCGTGTTAGTGGGATTAAACCCATTAAGCTGGGGACAAGTCCAAATAACAAACTGGGGACAAGCCCGTGCAACTGGGGACAAGCCCATGCAACTGGGAACAAGCTCGTGTAACTGGGGACAAACTCAAAACTGGGGACAAGCCCAAACTGGGGACAAGCCCAAATACTGATGTTAACTGGGGACTCCCCCAACCCGGGATTTAGCCCAAACGAAGATAACGTGAAAACGTTATAAACCGGTGGTATGGTACGTCTACCATAATTCGTAGGATCCTCCATATAGCCGAAAGCAACGAAATTGTCAGCCACTAATCGTGTACTGGTCCCGCTGCCCCGGACTATATGTTGGATAACGTGTGCTCCAGGCGAGAGTGTAGAAACTCTATTTGTAAGAAAGGTGAAAACCTTTAAACCTTAGAGGATATGACCATCGGGGGTCATATCCAAACGTGGGCTAGGCCAAGAGAAATAGGATAATACCTCGAATGTAAAGGAGAGGTGGCCAACCTCTTGAGCATTAAGTATATTATTATAATCCTGCATTGTTACTCAAAACTTTGGAAAAGATAAAATGTTAAGAATATATTATCCTTAAATCAACAATAAGAATTCAAAAAGAATAATTGATCAGATAGATGTTACCGATTTCGGGGATCCTTGATTCTTTAAGGATAATATATCCTCCCAGGATACTGGATCCTGATCAGAAAAAATACTTTTTGAGGTGGATAGCATTCCATGCTCTTGGTAATCTGCTGCCCTCCATTGTGAGCAAATGATATGCTCCATTTCCTGCCTCCGACTCGATCTGATAAGGTCCTTCCCATTTGGGTGCTAACTTTCCATCAACCGGATTGGTAGTATTTTGGAAGGCCTTCCTCAAAACTAAATCTCCTTCTTGAAATCTTCTGATTCTTATATTCTTGTTGTATGCCCTAGCTACCCTTTGTTGATAAGCTGCCATTCTGAATTTGGCTAGGTCTCTAAGTTCTTCTACAGTATCCAAGTCTTCAAGAAGGATTTCTTCATTAACTACAGGATCACGGATGCTCGTTCTTGCTGTAGGAACCACTATTTCTATTGGGATTACTACTTCTGATCCAAATACCAACGAAAACGGTGTTTGGCCTGTTGCATTCATTGGTGTTGTCCTGTCGGCCCAAAGAACATACGGTAGCTCTTCGGCCCACTTTCCCTTCTTGGATCCTAGTTTCTTCTTTAGATTATTGATGATGATTTTGTTGCTAGACTCAGCTTGACCATTAGCTTGAGGATGCACCAGAGTAGAGGTTATCATCTTGATGCCTCAACTGTCACAAAAGTTAGTGGTTCTCTTCCCGATAAATTGGGAACCATTGTCACAAATAATTTCCAAGGGAATACCAAATCTAGTAATAATATTTCTTTTAATAAAAGATATCACCTCTTTTTCGCGTACTTGAACAAAAGCTTCTGCTTCTAGCAACAAAATCATCATCAATAATCTAAAGAAGAAACTAGGATCCAAGAAGGGAAAGTGGGCCGAAGAGCTACCGTATGTTCTTTGGGCCGACAGGACAACACCAATGAATGCAACAGGCCAAACACCGTTTTCGTTGGTATTTGGATCAGAAGTAGTAATCCCAATAGAAATAGTGGTTCCTACAGCAAGAACGAGCATCCGTGATCCTGTAGTTAATGAAGAAATCCTTCTTGAAGACTTGGATACTGTAGAAGAACTTAGAGACCTAGCCAAATTCAGAATGGCAGCTTATCAACAAAGGGTAGCTGGGGCATACAACAAGAATATAAGAATCAGAAGATTTCAAGAAAGAGATTTAGTTTTGAGGAAGGCCTTCCAAAATACTACCAATCCGGTTGATGGAAAGTTAGCACCCAAATGGGAAGGACCTTATCAGATCGAGTCGGAGGCAGGAAATGGAGCATATCATTTGCTCACAATGGAGGGCAGCAGATTACCAAGAGCATGGAATGCTATCCACCTCAAAAAGTATTTTTTCTGATCAGGATCCAGTATCCTGGGAGGATATATTATCCTTAAAGAATCAAGGATCCCCGAAATCGGTAACATCTATCTGATCAATTATTCTTTTTGAATTCTTATTGTTGATTTAAGGATAATATATTCTTAACATTTTATCTTTTCCAAAGTTTTGAGTAACAATGCAGGATTATAATAATATACTTAATGCTCAAGAGGTTGGCCACCTCTCCTTTACATTCGAGGTATTATCCTATTTCTCTTGGCCTAGCCCACATTTGGATATGACCCCCGATGGTCATATCCTCTAAGGTTTAAAGGTTTTCACCTTTCTTACAAATAGAGTTTCTACACTCTCGCCTGGAGCACACGTTATCCAACATATAGTCCGGGGCAGCGGGACCAGTACACGATTAGTGGCTGACAATTTCGTTGCTTTCGGCTATATGGAGGATCTGTTGCAAACAATTTATCGTGTTAGTGGGATTAAACCCATTAAGCTGGGGACAAGTCCAAATAACAAACTGGGGACAAGCCCGTGCAACTGGGGACAAGCCCATGCAACTGGGAACAAGCTCGTGTAACTGGGGACAAACTCAAAACTGGGGACAAGCTCAAACTGGGGACAAGCCCAAATACTGATGTTAACTGGGGACTCCCCCAACCCGGGATTTAGCCCAAACGAAGATAACGTGAAAACGTTATAAACCGGTGGTATGGTACGTCTACCATAATTCGTAGGATCCTCCATATAGCCGAAAGCAACGAAATTGTCAGCCACTAATCGTGTACTGGTCCCGCTGCCCCGGACTATATGTTGGATAACGTGTGCTCCAGGCGAGAGTGTAGAAACTCTATTTGTAAGAAAGGTGAAAACCTTTAAACCTTAGAGGATATGACCATCGGGGGTCATATCCAAACGTGGGCTAGGCCAAGAGAAATAGGATAATACCTCGAATGTAAAGGAGAGGTGGCCAACCTCTTGAGCATTAAGTATATTATTATAATCCTGCATTGTTACTCAAAACTTTGGAAAAGATAAAATGTTAAGAATATATTATCCTTAAATCAACAATAAGAATTCAAAAAGAATAATTGATCAGATAGATGTTACCGATTTCGGGGATCCTTGATTCTTTAAGGATAATATATCCTCCCAGGATACTGGATCCTGATCAGAAAAAATACTTTTTGAGGTGGATAGCATTCCATGCTCTTGGTAATCTGCTGCCCTCCATTGTGAGCAAATGATATGCTCCATTTCCTGCCTCCGACTCGATCTGATAAGGTCCTTCCCATTTGGGTGCTAACTTTCCATCAACCGGATTGGTAGTATTTTGGAAGGCCTTCCTCAAAACTAAATCTCCTTCTTGAAATCTTCTGATTCTTATATTCTTGTTGTATGCCCCAGCTACCCTTTGTTGATAAGCTGCCATTCTGAATTTGGCTAGGTCTCTAAGTTCTTCTACAGTATCCAAGTCTTCAAGAAGGATTTCTTCATTAACTACAGGATCACGGATGCTCGTTCTTGCTGTAGGAACCACTATTTCTATTGGGATTACTACTTCTGATCCAAATACCAACGAAAACGGTGTTTGGCCTGTTGCATTCATTGGTGTTGTCCTGTCGGCCCAAAGAACATACGGTAGCTCTTCGGCCCACTTTCCCTTCTTGGATCCTAGTTTCTTCTTTAGATTATTGATGATGATTTTGTTGCTAGACTCAGCTTGACCATTAGCTTGAGGATGCACCAGAGTAGAGGTTATCATCTTGATGCCTCAACTGTCACAAAAGTTAGTGGTTCTCTTCCCGATAAATTGGGAACCATTGTCACAAATAATTTCCAAGGGAATACCAAATCTAGTAATAATATTTCTTTTAATAAAAGATATCACCTCTTTTCCGCGTACTTGAACAAAAGCTTCTGCTTCTATCCATTTTGAAAAGTATTCCGTCATTGAAAGCATGAATACTCTTCCTCTAGGTGCCTTAGGCAGTTTGCCTACAATATCCATACCCCATTTCATGAAAGGCCACGAAGAGGATATAGGATACATAGGTTCTGCTGGCTGGTGGAGGATGTTTGCATGTCTTTGACAAGCATCACATTTTCTTTGAATATTCCATTGCATCTCTTGTCATTGTTGGCCAGAAGTATCTTGTTCTCAGAATCCTAGAAAACAGGGCTCTACCTCCGGTGTGGTTACCACAGTCACCTTCATGAAAATCTTTGAGCACCTCTTGGATTTCAGGATCCTCAATGCACCTCAAGTATGGGCCTGCAAGAGATTTTATGTATAGTATTTCATCTAATAAAATGTATTGTGATACCTTGAGTTTGAAGGATTTGGGATTCTCAGTAGTTGAAATCTCTCCTGTTTGAATGTACTTCTTGATTGGAAGGATCCATGATTCTCGGTTATTTGAGGATAATGGATCCCAGAGTACAATTTCTTTATCTTTCGTTATCTCTCCAACTTCTTGTTCTCCTATTGATGGTGAGAGAACATGAATGATTGGAATCTTCGTATCTTCTGGAATTTTCAGAGATGAGGCAAAATTTGCCAAAGAATCTGCCCCGGCATTTTCTTCTCTTGGTACCTGTACAATGCTAAATAATTCGAAGGATTTTGCTAATTCCTTCACAACATCTAGATATTTGATTAGTTTTTCTTCTTTAACAGCATATGAGCCATTAAAGTGGTTAGCAATCAATAATGAATCTATATATACTTGAAGATACCTGATCCTCATGCACTTATCTAATTGCAAACCTGCGATTAAAGCCTCATATTCTGCCTCGTTGTTCGTTGCTTGAAACTCACAGGCTATAGACTGGGGTAATATGTCCCCCTGTGGCGATTTCAGTAGGATCCCCAATCCTATCCCTCTTATATTAGAAACACCGTCAGAGAAGAGTATCCAAGGATCCTTAGTTTTTTCTAGTTGTTGGACCTCCAAGTCAACTTCTTTTTGTAGGTCACTAGTGAAATCAGCCACAAAGTCTGCGAGTGCTTGTGACTTGATTGTTGTTCTTGGCTCGTATTGGATATCATATGCACTTAATTTCACAGCCCACTTGGTCATTCTACCTGATAACTCTTGTTTTCTAAGAACATTCTTCACAGGATAATTAGTTCTCAAAATAATAGGATGAGTTTCAAAATAATGTCTCAATTTAGTAAAAGCCATAATGAGTGCAAGGATTAACTTTTCTAAATGAGAATACTTGGCTTCTGCATCTAGAAGACTTTTACTTACATAGTAAACGGGATGTTGTTCACCTTCATGATCCTTTACCAAGACGGCACTTACTGCATTTCCTGAGACAGCAAGATATAGATATAAGGATTCTCCATACACGGGCTTCATTAGAGCTGGAGCTGAGGATAAGTAATCCTTCAAGGATGTAAGCGCGGCCTCATGCTTTTCCGTCCACTCAAACCTCTTATTCTTCCTAAGGATGTCATAGAAGTCTTTGCACTTTTCAGAGGATCTTGAGATGAACCTATTGAGAACGGCTATTCTTCCTGTGAGCCTTTGGACATCCTTTGCATTTGCAGGAGACTTCAAATTGAGGATGGCTTTAATTTGCTCGGGGCTTGCTTCAATTCCTCTTTTAGTCACCATATATCCCAGAAACTTTCCAGCCTTAACACCAAAGTGGCATTTTGACAGATTCAATTTCATGTTATATTGGTCAAGGATATTGAATTCTTCCTCTAGGTCTCTAAGGTGATCCTCAGCTTTTTTCGACTTTACCAACATATCATCTATGTATACCTCCATAGTCTTTCCCAACTGATCCTTGAACATCATGTTGACTAGTCTTTGGTATGTTGCCCCTGCATTTCTTAGTCCAAACGGCATAGCAGTATAATAGTATATGCCGGTAGGAGTCATGAATGCTGTATCCTCTTGATCAAATGGTTCCATCTGAATTTGTTGAAATCCAGATGAAGCATCCATAAAGGTAAGCATTTCATGTCCTGCCGTTGCATCCAACATGGAGTCTATATGTGGTAACGGGAAAGGATCCTTGGGGCATGCCTTGTTTAAATCTGTAAAATCGACACACACCCTCCACTTTCCATTCTTTTTTGGAACAACGACCACATTAGATAGCCATCGAGGATACTGAACCTCTCTGATCATACCGGCCTTAAGAAGTTTTTCAACTTCTTCTTGTATGATCTTGTTCCTCTCAGGAGCGAATTTTCTTCGCTTCTGATGGACGGGTTTAATAGATAATTCGAGGCCTAATTTATGAGTGATTACCTCTTTTGAAATACCTGGCATGTCTGAGTGCTTGAAGGAAAAGGTAGACTTTCTTTGCCCCAAGAAGGATACCAAATCCTCCTCGATCTTGCTGGGGATACTGGATCCTAGGAACACCTTCACCTCTGGATCCTCGGGCTCCAATGATACTTCTTTAAGGTCTCTTTCCCGAACTTCCAGCACGTTCCTAAGATTTTTCTGTGGTTGCTATGCTATAGTTTGTTTGGCTGTTGGTTTCATTGATGAAGAATAGTAGTTTCTGGCCTCCGCTTGATCACCAATTATTTTCACAACTCCCCAAGGAGTAGGTAGTTTGATCCATTGGTGATACGTTGAGGCTACTGCCTTCTTTCCATGCAGCCAGGGCCTACCTAAAATAACATTTCAACAAGAAAGGTTATCAATACCACAAAATTTCTGGTATGAATTTAACCCTTCTATGTAAATTGGGAGGTTGATGTCCCCCAATGTCTTCTTGGTTTCACCACTGAAACCGACTAGCACTGATGTTCTAGGAATAATCTCTGAATCCAGAATGTTCATCTTCTTGAGGACATCATGTTGGATAATGTTAACCGAGCTCCCACCGTCTACTAGGATCCTGCGTACATAATGGTTAGCGATAAATAAAGTAATAATCAAACCGTCATGATGAGGATCCTGGATGTTTTGTTTGTCTTCCTCATCGAAGAAGATCCTTTTGTCTGTCGTCAAAGTGGTGGATACTATTGGTCGGTCTCCGTTATCCATCTTGACTTCTTTGGCAGGTCTTCTTGCTGCTGAGAAAGAAGTTCCACAAATGTCAGAACCTTCGGAGATGTTATTGACCCTTTTCACTTCCAACCCATCCTTGTGAGTATCCTGGATTCTTGAGTCGAAGAAGATTCTTTGATCAGTCACTCGATTAGTGGGGATAAGCGGTCTTCTTTCATCATTCAACTCGAATTCTTCTGTGGGACAAGAAGTTTGAATCATTTCGTATTCTCTGAAGACGAAGTTGATCACGTGAGCGTCTGGTGGTGGTGGTGTTGCTTTTTATGGAAGATCTTCAGGATCCTGGATCTTGGATTTCTTCCTCTCCAAGAGTTCTTTAAAGTGACCTTTGCTCAGGAGGTATCCAATTTCCCTCCTCAAGCCAATGCACTCATCTGTCATGTGGCCAAAATCTTCGTGGTCGTCTTCTCATTCTATCGGGGCCACCTTGCTTTTTCCCCCAGATCCTTCATGGCGCAGATTAAGCCATGAGTATCCACGGAGTAACAATAGTCGGAGATGCATGGATAGTCTTCATCATCATCTCCTTCTTCGATTGCTCATACGGTCTGGTTGTTGAACTTGTTATACGGCTTTGTGTAAATGTTCTTGAACAAGAATCCTTGCTTCTTGTCAGAGCATTCTTGTTTTGTTTGATTCCCCAGACGATCCTGGATCCTCTTGTCATCTTCTAACCGTATAAATCTAAGCGCCCTGTTTCTTACTTCATCTAGGGACCTGCAAGGAGTCATCACAACATCATCATAAAAGGGGGAGCCCCTCTGAAGTCCCATCTTGAAGGCCTCAACAGCCGTAGCCATATCAAGATTAGTGATTTCCAAGGCTTCCCTACCAAACCTCATAACAAAATCCCTAAGGGATTCATCACTTGGTTGGATAACTCGGTATAAGTCACTAGTTAACTTTTCAAATTTCCTGCTACGGGAAAATTGGCTGTTGAATAAGTTAACTAAATGAGAAAATGAAGTAATTGAAAAGGGAGGAATACTTAGCAGCCATTTTAATGCAGATCCTGTCAGTGTGGATCCAAAGCCTTTGCACAAGCAAGCTTCCTTGAGTCTTTGAGGTATGGGGTTGATCTTCATCCTTTCTCTGTATTGTGCCACATGTTCTTCAGGATCAGTGGTTCCATCGTAAGTCTTCATGTTGGGGGAGTGGAATCGCTTCGGGATTTCAGGATCACAGATAGGTGGACCGAATCTGAATAATTTGTGGCTTCCCTCAGGTATCTCGGGGATTGGTAGTATCACTCCGGGAACACTGGATATCATATCCTTAAGCTTCTGTAGCTCCTTGGCCATTGCTTGGTTAATACCTGCATCCTGCATGGAACCACGGTTAGCGTTTAAGGATAAAGGATCGTACAAATTACCTCTTTGCTGGGTGAAAGTTGGCATCTCGGATGAGTATCTGGGATAAGAAGAGTCAGCAATAGGAGTAGGACCACCCGACGCGATAGTCTGCATGGGAATGAAATCTCCTTCATGAACTTCAGAGGATCATTGATGTTGGATTCCTGAGGATCCTGGATTCTGAAAGAAGGATCCTTGAGGTTGGGGATTATAGGACCCTTGGAGATATAATCCAGAAGATCCTGGCGGAATGACGGATGATCCCTGCTGAAACAACGAGGATCCTTGAGCCGGTTGACCCATAGATCCCTGTTGAAGGATAGATGATCCTGGCTGGAACAACGAGGATCCTTGAATCTGTTGACCCATGGACCCTTGTTGAAGGATAGATAATCCTGGTTGAAACAGTAAGGATCCTTGAGCCTGTTGACCCATGGACCCATGTTGAAGGATAGATGATCCTTGCGAGAACTGAGCCATGGACCCTGGACTGGTGAAATCCAGCATCCTGGGCATCAGAGGAGTGTGATCCTCCGCTGACCTCTTAGTCTTCTTGAGATCTTCTATCTCACGAAGGATCCTCTGGTTGGTCTTGTTCTGCTGCTCTATATATGCTTTAACCTGTGAAAACATAGATGAAACATCATTGTTAGTATTAACCACCGGCGCAGCAGCAGCGGTTTTAGAGCTCTGGAAGACTGGTAGTTACGTCTTGCTTCCAGCAGCAGTAGTTCATTGTGCTCCCGTGATTGGCGGAGGCATCGGTGGCAAAGTCCTTGATGAGAGAGGGACCGATGACGGCATGGTTGATGAGGCAGAGGTTGATTGAGTGGCCATTGATAGTGATACGGGTATGAAAAATTCAAGAATTGATAGGAGTAATATGGATTATAGCACCAATTGCCCCACGGTGGGCGCCAAATTGTTTTGGATAAAAATCAGCTAAGGATAATGTATCCAAATCTGTCAAGTGAGGTATAGTGCTAACACGATAAAAGCGGATGTATAATCGAAATATTGGTGAACACAACGATTTGATCACGAGGAAAAAACCCTTGATTATGATAATCTTACTTCGGTCAAAAACTAGCAAGGTATCTTTGGTCGAATTACTTCGTCAAGGATTAACAGTGTAATATTTGGTCGGATTGTACGTGATTATAATAATCTCCAGCACAAAAAACCCTCGGACGGTGAAAACTATCACCGTCAAGTGTTATGGGGTTGTTGATCATCGAATGCTATATGTGTGAGTACAGAATATCTTAGCAGCTAGAATACGTGTGTTTGTGTGTGTTCTAATGTTGATCACGACTCCGTATATAAAGAATAATACATACAACTAACTAACAACTATTCCCTATAATCTCGCTAGTCTTCCACTCTCTTCCATCGTGCTATTTGACCACGTGATAGCAGACGTTTAATGACGAAATAAGCGGTAGACTAGGTCTAGGAGCCGTTGAGGTTATTTAAACATCAATCTTTATACGAAATCGTTCATCAATAGCTATGTTGAATAAGGATCCTGGATCCATACTTCAGCTAGAGGATACTTCATGAGGATAATTGACTCAAGCACGTCTTCAAGAATAACATATCTTGTCTTTAGCTTAGTCTTCAATCTTGACCATGAGTTGCAGGTGTCTTGTAGCGGAACATATAGTAGATTGGATCTTAAAGTTGTTATACCTGTCTAACACAACACCATACTAAACGCAATCATTAGTAAACAAATAACACCGAGGATCGTTGATCCTTTATAACCTGATAAATATCTCAAGGATAATCTATCCATAAGATAGTCAAGAATTAAGGATCCTCAGCATAAAATTCATGCCCTAACAACCCTTATATTCAATTAAAAAAATTGGTTGTAACTAAATAAATAATTTTTTAGATTATATATTTTATCTTATAAAAATATTGGTTGTAACTAAATGAATAATCTTTTAGACTATATATTTATTACTTGATCAAACAAACTTTGGTATTTTAGACGAGCGATAAATAAAATGAAACCTACATTATATAATTTTATATATATATATATATATATATATATATATATATATATATATTAAAGTTTAAATGTCGGTGCCACGTGAGTGTTTTTTTGAATATTTTATTAGTTCCGCTATGTATTTACCTAGATTGTTTTGAAGTTTAAACAATAGGGATGATTTGGCTTGATGATTGTTATTAAAACTATTTAGTTAGCCTTTGTTTTTTCAACACAAGTTCAAGCCCCATTTTGAGAAAGGAATCTTTGGTTTTTTTTATTTTAATTTTCTTATTTGATATTTTTATGTGGGTTTTGATGGTTACTTTCTTATTTGATATTTATATTTCTATGGTAGGATTTTATATATACATTTTTTATTATTCAATTTGTTTAACTTATTTTTAGCTTAGAGAATTTATTATTTGGGTTTGTTTTCTAAACCATAACGAACATATAATTCACACTGTCGCAATGCCCGGATTTTAACGATCGAGTAAACAATTTTTTTTTGCATATGTTACTTGTATCATAACCTATACGATTGTTGGTATCATAGTCAAGTTCCTGTCATTTTGATCATAAGTTGTACGTGCGTCGATATATTTTCGATGTTCACATTTTGTTTTTTTATTAGTGTCGGTGTCGTAACGAACTTAACTAATACTGACTGAATTCGAGTTGTTGCGCCGCAACGTGGCGGGTTGTTTATCTAGTTAATATAAAAACTCGTCACCAGCGGGTTGTCCAAAACTGAACAAAACGACTAGTTGGGTGATAGCGACTAGCATTAACCGACTTGCGAGTTGATAACTGAAATTAACTGACCTTATATAATTAGGGCGCGAAATGTCTACGATAAATGGGATTAAAAAAATTAGCTAGCCAACCGAATCTGCGCTCACGAGGTGAGTTTCACGGCCCCTTTTTACTATTTTACTCTTTTTTCAACTGGAGTAACATACTTACACTATTTTATGCGATAATTGAAACACAATATGTTGATCATTATGTGAACATAGTTGGTAGCCCTGTGGATCGAATAATCAGTCACTTGGGATCGAAAGATCCGTCACAACTGTAACCATTAACTATGACTTAGCCTGGAATTAAATGAGTAGTACTACTGGGGTGACCTCCCCGCTCATGTCGATACACATTATCGAGTGAGGCGCGTATAATTTTAAGAATTAATCATGAAGTTGGGCAAAGTTATGATTAATTGTTCTTGGGTTGGTTATGGGCTTGTGTGTTGTATATTAACTTTGTATTCCTTGCAAGCTTACAAAGGAGTTGATTTAATTATCGCACTTATCTAAGGTTTTATTAACAACAACTGTTTTGTTATCGTGTTGACTAATCCCGTGAACTCACCAACCTAGTGTTGACGTTTTAAGTATGCTTTTTAGGGAAAATTAATCAAGGAGATGCGATTATTGCAAGCATTGCATATAGGATCACCGCTTTTAAAGGATTTTATTTTTAAAACCAAGAGCCTTTTAGGTCACAAATTTGAAATCCTAAAGTTGTGTTTTTTAACACTTATAAATAAACTGGTTTGTAAACCTTAAATCGTTTGGTTATATATTAATGTAATGTTATGTGTTAATAAATAGTTGTGATTATCCATGAACATCGCACGCTCGCGTTTCTACTAACTACAAATGATGTAGAAAAATTAACTTTTCTGCTTTTATTTCTCGAGCTAAAAAGAGCATATATTTATTTTATATTTTTTTTCTTTTCAATTGACGGAGAGTTTTTAAAAATTTGTTTATTAATTTTAATTATTAGTTTGTATATTTTTCGAACAACTAAATTTTTGTACTCTATAGGGTTTGAAACAATTATTTAACATCTTAATCACCTTACCAACACATCAAAATAAAAATGACTTATTGATTTGTATTTAATAATGGTACATAATTAACTTAATTTAATTTAGTTTTTATGAAGATAGTTTATCTTTTATTTACACTTAACTAGCTAAATGACATTGATTATTCCATTGGTTTTACTAAATGCGCTTTAGGCTATTTCCAAGTTTACACAAAAAAAATAAACTAAGTTAACTGTGTACCATTACTAAATGCAAATCAAGAACTAAAATAAAATAAATTGGTTTACAAAACCCACCGTCAATTGAAAACTCCCTCCGTCACATTAGTGTCCACATTTCCAGGTTGTTTGTCCCATTATAAATGTTCACTTTCAAAATTTATCAGCCAATTTCCAAGTTTACCGTTATACACACACAACTAACATTAATAAACAATATTTAAGGATCCAATTTCAAATGGCGTTATTGTTATTTGGTAAGCAAAAAAACAATAATCATTCAATCTACCTTGAACTTTGTGTGTTTCAAACCATGACACTTTTAATGGGACAAAGTGAGTATAAAATAGACATATGCTTTTTTTAGCATTGAAAAATAACAGAAAGAACACTGGTTTTTCTAAGTCGTTTGTAGTTAGTATAAGTCGTGCATTAAAATAAAAATAAGCGCACTGTTTTTAAAATTGGCATACTATAAACACATGTAAAAAATTAGTTTTAGCATTAACGTTTTTAGAGTTTTTGTCTATAAATACATGTGGAAGACATTCCAATAATAAAAAGTAAATTACCAAAAAAAGGTACCTTTTTTAACTGAAAATAAAAAAACATATTTTTCAAAATGGCTTCTACATGTGTTTATATATGTAAAAAATAAATTCTAAAAAGATTATGTAAAAATGTGTTTTTTTACATAAAAATGAATTTTTTTAGTATATTTTTACATGTAAAATGAAAGGTTTTCCACTTTTTTAGTTCTTTCTTGAACTTGTCCATATATATATATATATATATATATATATATATATATAATATATATATATATATATATATATATAATGGGTAAGGATCCTGAGAGAACCCTTTGCAAATTGAGAACTTTGAGAACCATTTTGAACCACTAAAAACACATTTAAAAAAAATATTTAAAAAAATAATAAAACAAAAAATAATAAAAATTTTAAAAAAGTAAAAAAAAACCAAAATTCTTATATTTCATTCCAGTTTCATTAAAAAAATAAAAATAATAAAATAAATAAAAAAACGTCGTATTATACATATATGTATAATTTTAAATAATCTTTAATTACGTAATATACACATATGTACATTATCATTTATCTTAAATTATACGCATGTGTACAAAAAAATGATGTAAATGTACATATATGTATATAGTATACATATGTGTATATAATTTAGCTAAACCGAGTTTTTTTTATGAAACCCGGGATGATAAAATAAGAATTTTGGTTTTTTTACTTTTTTGATTATTGTGTTTTATTTTATTTTATGATTTCTTTTATTTTTGGGTTTTTTGTGGTCCAAAATGGTTCTCATAATTCTTAATTTCAAAAAAGTTCTCTCATGATCCTGATCCTATGTATAATATATATATATAGGGGAGAGTTAACGTACAATAATACGTTATCGTATATTAGGTACGCGAGACCCTGCACCACCCGATCCTAATTGCAATTAAAACTACGCGGTGGCATAATTGTAGTTAAATCAAAAGATACTTATCGCACAACAAATCATCATTTGCTGCAAGCCTTCAACCATAATCAAATCATCCACAAAACTAAAGCATAATCAAAATCGATAAACCCATTATTGCTGTAGTTTAATAATCTTCAAATTGATTAAAAATTGTGATTTAATCAATTGAATTGATGTGTAAGAGGCTTTAGAATCATCAATCGATTATGAAATTGCAGAATAATACACTTAATTGAGCTATGATTAGGGTTCATGTTTAAACGTTCTGAACAAAACTTTAAACGTTCTGGACTTTTTGTACATAACTTCTAAACTTTTTGTAAAGAACTTCTAATTTTTTTGTCTAGAACTTCTAAAGTAAAAAGTTTAGACCAAAATGAACACCAAAATGAACAAAAAGTTTAAACGTTCTGACCAAAATGAACAAAAAGTTTAAACGTTCAACTAATACATTCTGACCAAAACTACGAATTTAAAAGTTCTGACCAAAATGAACAAAAAGTTTAAACGTTCAACTAATATGTTTTGACCAAAACCACAAGTTTAAACGTTCTGACAAAAAATGAGGACCAAAATGACACAAAAAGTTTTAAACGTTCAACTAATACGTTTGGACCAAAACCACAACTTTAAACGTTCTGACCAAAACGAACAAATAAGTTAAAAAAATTAATCGATTGAAACTTTAAATTGATGATCAATTGGATCAATTTCAAGGTTAATTGATCGATTAGGTTGATGTAAATTGATCAGTTCTCATCGATTTTGATTATCATGTACAAGTATCTGATGTTTTATGTGAAACCCTGTAAAACAGCAGACGATGGTTGTGAATGAAATTTGATTATGATTCTGATCTTGGTCTGCAATTTAGGAGTCGATGTATGATCGAGGTTGATGAGCGAAGGATTTAATTAGGGACGGAATAGGATTCGAAGAAAATTACAATCTTGCCACCGCGTGTTTTCATAAATCGACGTTCCAAACACTGCGTACTTATTGTACGATAACGGATTATTATATTGGATCCTTTATCTATATATATATATATATAAATGATCCGATACATTAATCACTTATCGTACAATTGGTACACGACTTCCTTCACCGTTGATTTTAAGAAACCCTAAACCACCTCCTCTGCCCAACGTATGCCCTGTGTAAGCCATCACCGGAAAACCGATCTCCGCTCAATCCTTCTCCACCTCCACTACTCGTCGGTGCCATCAACACTCTCTATCACCATCATCGACGTTGACAAAGAACTCGTCGAAAAAACACAGTACATTGCTCCCTTTTGTTCACATGTTTGTTTAGCTTTTTGATAAGAATTGAAAAATTTTTAACCTAATTGATCAATCAACGTTAAAATTGATCCAATTAATCATCCATTTGAAGCTTTATTCAATCAATTTTTTACTTTAAGTGATGGTTTTAACCTTGAATGTATCTGGATTTAAGCCTGAATGTTTTAGGATTTAAGCCCTGAATATTTTAATGTTTACCTTGAATGTTTTAGGGTTGGGAATTTGGCTTGAACGTTTTTTGTTTTATAACACTGAACGTATTTCGCATACCTAATGTACGTTAAACAATTATTGAGCGTTAACACATCCATATATGTGTGTGTGTGTGTATGTGTGTGTGTGTGTGTGGTTATGATCAAATATAAATTAAATTAACGTGCTAACTAAGAATCAAGTAGTGTAATTATGTATACAACATAGTGTAATTATAGTGTAGTGTAATTAGGCCTGTTCACGAGCCGAGCCGAGCCCGAGCCAAGGCCAGCTTGAGCTCGATAATTATTCAAGCTGGCTCGGCTCGAGCTCGAATCTTAATCGAGCCAAAAATATGAGCTCAAACTCGGCTTGGTTTTAAATCGAGCCAGCTCGGCTCGGCTCGATTTGGCTCGATTTTACTTGTATAACACCATTGAAAACATAACCAATTTTTAACAAAGTAAAAACACCATTGAAAACAAAATAAGTTCAACACGTTTAAATCAAACCAAATACAAAATGTCTAAAGCAAACCAAATACAAAACGTCTAGTGGTGAGCGGTTGTTTAACGTCTGTCGAGCGGTACTGCGGTAGTGATGACTGTCTGGTGAGAGGTTGCCGGCTGGTGGTGGTGAGCGGCTGTTTAACGTTGTTGTTGTTGAGCGGCTGCGGCTGGAAGTGGTGACTGGTGAGCGGCTGCGGCTGTTTAAAGTGGTGACTGTCTGGTGAAGACGTGAAGTGGTGAGAGTGAGATTAGGTTTAGAAACTTAGAATTATAACTGGTCAATGGTCAACTGGTCATCCATGTTTTGAGGCTGGTTATTTTGGATTTTAATTGTATTGGGCTACATGGATATTCAATTGAGAAAGGAAGCCCATATATTATATATTTGGATTTTGGACTAGATAATTATATGCATGTATATATATATATATATAAAATAAATTAAAATAAAATAGTTCTAGCCTATCGAGCGAGCTCGAGTCGAGCCGGGCTAGCTCAGGCTCGGCTCATTTAGAAATCGAGTCGAGCTAGGCTCGGCTCGTTTACAATCGAGCCGATTTCGAGCGAGCTTTCTCCGAGCTTTTTTCGAGCGAGCTTCGAGCCATGAGCTTTTTGAACAGCTCTAAGTGTAATTACAACATATACAGTGTAATTACACTCCGATGTAATTGCGTAATTACAGTATTGTAATAAATATAATTACACTACTTGGTTTTCATAGTTAGCTAGTTAATTCTATTTGTACGTTAACTTTTATATGTTAACTTTCCCCTATATATACATATGTGTGTGTGCGCGTACATTTGGTTTTAGTGGCTCTTAAAACAACCTTTTCTCTCACACGATAATATATATGTGGGTGTGGGGAAAAAAGCCGGTTAACTGAACTGGCAAAATTGAACTGAAACCGAATCAGTTTATAGCTGATTATCTAGAAACCATTTAATTGAACTGAAACGGGTCAAAAACGGGCCAATGTTGGCCAAGAACCGGTGAAAGCCGAACGTAAAGTGGTCAAGGAACCGGTTTCCATCCGAAACATAACCGATCGTAAACCGGTTTGACTTTTATTAACCAAACTAAACCGTTTCAGCGTTTCGAACCGTTTTATGCAGTGCTATTTGTTGATTTGGTGGATATATTTATTTGCTGAAGTCATTGGTTGCGGAAGGCATGTCCTATGAAACATAACCATCTAGAAGAGTAGAACTAATCGACTACTTTTGAAAATATATTTTATTAGGACATCCCGTATCTAACCATTTAAGAAACTAGAGAAATTTTCTTTAGCAATCCTAGACTATATCAATATGCGTATTTGACGCTTCCAATTATTTAAATTTATTACCAACAACCTTCTACAGCTTACAAGGTTTCCAATTACCATGTTTTAAGCTATGAATACACTATAATGCTTTAGTGATTCGATATACGGTCTATTTACGACTTAATATATGCATTCTTCAATAAATACGCTATACCTTTGGAAAATGTTAAAATACAAAGTGATACAAAAATGAAAAGTGTAAAAGTACTTTTTAAATGAACTTCTAAAAAATAAACCTAATTTAATATAATTATATTTGATCATCTTAAATTATCGGGCCCAAGGTTTTTTTATTCATAAACCATTTGATAAAGTTTAAGTTATTGGGCGAAAATCAAAATCCAATTTGATAAAGAATGATAGGAGATCTTCACGAATCATCAGCTAACCATTAAATATTGCTATATTTGATTTTATTACTGTATTTTTGTTTGTTATAACATTATTGTCGTTTAAAACAATTAGCTTATAAATTTCGTTACCCGTTAGGGCTTACGGGCATTTTATTTTGGTCCGACTGATGTATATAAATTCTCGACCCAACCCTATCTATACAGGTAAGGTGTATCATGCTTTCCTCACGACCCGTTCTACTTAATTTGATTCAATATTGGCACGCTATTCATAATTTTTCCCAACTCCTAAAATACATGCAACAATTTTGTGCTAAATTATTTAATAAACTTTTTCAATACCCTTGCATGAGAAAAATATATCGTAAAATGAAACTTATGATCAAATCCAAAGTTATAACCCGTTATTCATACACTTTTTTCCTTTAATGTTTTACGAAGAAACATTTGTATTTTCGGGGAGTAAAATAGAAAGTGTTGTAGTTCTTTTACGACCACAAATTCAGGAAAGAAAATTTACCAAAAAAGGTAATAGTATTTTTTTAGCACAAATAAAAGTGAGTGTCACAGGGTCGTCAACCTGTAATACGTTACACGGATTCATGTATGGGCATCTCTAATAAGGTATTTTATGTGGTGTTTTTGGATGTTTATTCATATTATCATTATTTTTTTCTATTGTGGGGGCAGTTTTTGTTCACATTATTTATTTATTTTGTTAGAGGTGTTGATGATGTGACATGATGGTTTTTTTCTAAGATTAATTTCATACTGAGCAGATTTTTGGTATTTTTATAAAATGGTGTTTTTATTGTCAAACCTCAAAACACGGCCTAAGAGTATCACACATATACTGGTAATTTGTAAATAAATCAAAGTTGCGTTAGTTTGCGGAAAACTTATAAAACTTTTGAGGATCAAAAGTGTAATATTTATATATACATTCAAAAGAGGGGATTATAAAATACTCGTTTAAGTTGTTAACAAAACATTACTTGTTTATGATTACAAACCACTATTTAATATGTTAAGTTTATACAAAACAAATTGCATCATGCATGGGTATCGGATATTTAAAGCACTTCGTCACTCTAAGTGCTAACTTTATTCACCTGCAAAATGTAAATAAAATACGTCAGCAACGAATGCTGGTGAAAAAGCTGACGCAAAAATAATTTCTTTTACTTTATTACCCCTCGAGACTACGCCAGCCTCGGCCCATCGTGGCTTAGGAATAACAAAGTCAAACAACACATTATAAACTCGAGCCTCTACTCTAGGTCACCTCAGCAAACACCGCAGCGTTCGACTTAGTTAAGTACCCGTAAATATACACATAAGGTCGTACTCCCTGCAGGAGAGCGTCATACGATCAAGGGTGGTGTGGTGTGCCCACCGCATAGTACCAACTATGTAAGGATCCAAACACACGTATACCACAGCCTGAGGGCTAGGTTTATACCCTTATTTATAACGGTTTTAGGAACACGTAGTTCCTTGTAAACAATTTCACATAACATGTTTGACTCGTTTGAAAATAAGTTTATAAAAGTTTGGGGGCGTATTCATCTTGTCGCTTTGGGATCGGCTTCACTCACCGTCCGAGGGTCTTTCCCTTATTTATCTCGCACCTATAGTACGAGTATAAACATTTGTTAGTCGGATATGCAGTCCGGCTTAAGACCTTTAGTCTTGTTTTATATCTCAACCTCGATGAACCTTTAGTTCATTTTCTTTTACTTGAAAACCTTTAGTTTAAAAGTAATTATAAACCTTTAGTTTATTTTAAAACCTGACGTTTCTTCTTCTCTAAGAAACGTATTCTTTTTCTTTTATTATTTAAGAATAATCATTATTGCTTAAATAATAATTTCATAACAAAGAATATACATATATACTTACACACATATATACATATTTGCAACTTAATCTCTTATTCTTTTCTTTGTTATGTTTATTTCTCTTTTATCGAGGTATCGAGTATAACCTCGACTTAAGGCTAAAGCCTTGAATATAATATTATATTATATTGATTTGTCGTTACGCCTAACCTTGTTAGCGTATTGGAAACCCTAGGAACTCGAGCAGCACTCCAACGCCGCTTCACTTCTCGATCAACTTTTGGTATGCCAATGACAACACCAATCTTTTTAACACTCGACGACATGCTTTACGAGATTCATCGTCATGACAAACGCCTTCTTGGTATATGGGTGGAGGGTGGTACAAACTTCAAGGAAACGTTGATACACAAGCGAGAGATCGGGGCACGCTTATCGAGGAAACAAGGCACGAACTTCGAGGTATGTTAATATGGCTAGAAAGATGATAGAGAGAGAAAGAGAGACTGATTTTGGTGTGGGTTGGAATGAATCCCGGACTTGCTATTTATAGGCAAGTTTTTGGATCCCATCGCGGTACGCGATGGGTCCTTAGGCTGGCTCGTCGCGTATCGCGACGTAGCTCAGCTGAGTCACAACATAGGCTGCCACGTGGCGACACGTGGCAGGCGCCGCGCCACGTGGCAACATTGTTGCCACGTGGTGACACGTGGCGACAGACAGTGCCACCATGTGCCACATGGCACACGTGTCACAACGTGTCAGACACCCCATCGTGTACCGCGATGAGTGTCCCTTCTGATCCATCGCGTACCGCGATGGGTTAGGAAAACAGAATTTTCAAATTTAACCCTCGAGTTTGGATTTTGGCAACTTAAGTCCCTATACTTTGAAAAGTTAGCAAAACTGATCCGTATACTTGAAAACTTATCATTTTTGGCTCAAAATTTTCGTAATGTTACATCCTCCCTACCTTGAAATAAATCTCGTTCTCGAGATTGCTTCACAAGAATAAGTGGGGGTATTTCTTTTTCATTTCCGATTCGAGTTCTCAAGTATATTCGGGCCCTCTACGCGAGTCCAATTTAACTTTCACAATTTTCAACGTTCTTCTTTTTAATTTCTTTGTTTTCGAATCTTCTATTTGAATTGGACGTTCTACAAATTTTAAGTTCTCGTTTATTTCAACGTCTTTTAATGGCATATCCAAAGATTCATCGGTCAAGCATTTTCGCATATTCGAAACATGGAATACATCATGTATCCCTTGCATTTCCTCGGGAAGTTGCAATCGGTATGCAACAGTACCAATTCGTTCAAGTACCTAGAAAGGTCCAATGAATCGAGGACTTAACTTTCCTTTCTTACCGAAACGAACAACGTCTTTCCAATGCGAGACTTTTAATAAAACTTTGTTACCGACATTAAACTCTAACGGCTTACGACGGACATCGGCATAACTCTTTTGGCGATCGCGTGCCGTCTTAAATCGTTCTCGGATTTGAAGAATCTTGTCGGTGGTTTCTTGGACTATCTCGGGTCCAGATAATTGATTATCTCCGGTTTCAGACCAACACACGGGCGTTCTACACTTTCGGCCATATAACGCCTCGAATGGTGCGGCTTGAATACTTGTGTGATAACTATTATTGTACGAGAATTCCATTAGGGGTAAGTGGTCATCCCAACTTCCACCTAAATCAATAACACAAGCCCGAAGCATGTCTTCCAACGTTTGAATAGTCCTTTCGCTCTGCCCATCAGTTTGTGGATGATAGGCAGTGCTAAGGTTAAGTTTCGTACCAAGAGCTTGTTGGAAGCTTTTCCAAAAGTGATACGTAAAACGACTGTCTCAATCAGAAATTATAGACAGCGGTACTCCATGCAAAGCAACAATGTTATTCACATAAATACGCGTTGATCTATCCATTGAGTACGACTCATTGATGGGTATGAAGTGTGCGATTTTGTCAATCGATCCACAATTACCCAGATAGCATTGTGTTGTCGAGTCGTTTTCGGGAGTTTGGTAATGAAATCCATAGTAATTAACTCCCACTTCCATACAGGAAGTTCGGGTTGCTGGAGCAATCCCGAATGCTTTTGGTGTTCAGCCTTGACTTGCAAACAAGTTAAGCATTTCGCCATATGCGAAGCGACATCCCTTTTCATCCCATTCCACCAATAGTTTTCTTTGAGATTATGGTACATTTTGTCATTTCCGGGATGCATCATGTACTTGGATTTGTGAGCTTCGTTCAAGATTTTCTCACGCAAACCTCCAACGATTGGTACCCAAATTCTATTACCGAGTCTAAGGATACCATCGTCACCCTTGATTAACGAGTAAATAGTGTCGTTACGTTTTTCGTCGGAGATTTGGTTCTCATTGATCGTTTGAGTTTGAGCGGATTTGATATGTTCGAAAAGATCAACTTCAAGTTCTAGACGTAATGCTTGAACTCTTTTGGGTATCTCATGTTTTTTGCGACTTAAGGCATTGGCCACGACATTGGCTTTGCCTTCATGGTAAACAATCTCGCAATCATAGTCATTGAGCGTTTCCATCCATCGCCATTGGCGGATGTTGAGCTCTTTTTTATCGAAAATGTGTTTCAAGCTTTTATGATCAGTGTACACGATAAATCTTACTCCATAGAGATAGTGCCTCCATATCTTAAGTGCGAAGATAATGGCGCCTAACTCTAGATCGTGAGTCGTATAGTTCTTTTCGTGCACCTTTAGTTGACGAGAGGCGTAAGCGATTACTTTCTTACGTTGCATTAGTACACATCCTAACCGGAGTGAGATGCGTCACTAAATACCACAAAATCCTCAGTACCTTCTGGCAAAGCCAATATCGGTGCTTGGGTGAGCTTTTGTTTAAGCATATCTAATGCCTCTTGTTGCTTTGTTCCCCATTCATATTTAATGTTCTTACGAGTTAAGGAGGTTAGGGGAACAGCGATTCGAGAACAGTTTTCAATAAATCTACGGTAATAGCTGGCCAAACCTAAGAAACTTCGAATCTTGGTTGGCAACTTTGGGATTTCCCACTTAGAGATAGCTTCAATCTTAGCGGGGTCCACTTGAATACTGTTGACGTTGATGATGTGACCAAGAAATTGCACCTCGTGCAACCAGAACTCGCATTTCGAGAACTTGGCATACAACTTCTCGGTTCTAAGAATTTCAAGCAAAATTCGGAGGTGGACTTCATGATCGGCCTTTGACTTAGAATAAATAAGTATGTCGTCGATGAAGATGATAACAAATTTATCCAAGTAAGGTTTGCAAATACGGTTCTTCATGTCCATGAACGCAGCTGGGGCATTAGTAAGTCCAAAAGGCATGATCGTGAACTCGTAATGTCCATACCTTGTTCGAAAAGCAGTTTTCGGAATATCCTCGGATTGAACTTTGAGTTGGTGATAGCCGGAACGAAGATCGATTTTAGAAAAGAAGCTAGCACCTTGAAGTTGGTCAAAAAGATCATCGATTCGAGGGAGTGGGTAACGATTCTTAATTGTGGCTTTGTTTAACGCACGATAATCGATACACATACGCATAGATCCATTCTTCTTCTTAACGAATAGAATTGGTGCTCCCCAAGGCGACGAACTTGGTCGAATAAAGCCTTTCTCCAGAAGCTCATCAAGTTGTTTCTTTAACTCCTTCATCTCGGTTGGCGCTAAGCGATATGGAGCTTTAGCGATCGGAGCAGTACCAGGAATAAGATCTATCCTAAACTCTACTTCGCGATCAGGAGGGATTCCAGGGAGTTCATCAGGAAAGACGTCAGAAAAATAGGAAACGATAGGAACGTCTTAGATTTCTTTTGGCTTTGACTCTTCAGTGACATATGCCATGAATGCGAGGCATCCTTGATTTAAACATTTGTTAGCTCTAATCATGGAGATTATGCTAACTTGGCCAGCGTCTTTGTCCCCTTCAATTCGAATTGTTCCTTTATCAGGAGTTTGAAACTCAACAGTTTTGCTATTGCAGATGATATGAGCATGGTTATCGGATAACCAATCCATACCAAGTACAATATCAAAGCCAGCCAGACTCATGGGCAACAAACAGATAGGTAAAAGATAACCAGTTAGAAGTATTTTTCCGTTTTCAAGGGCTTCAGAGATCTTAACGATTTCGCCACTAGCAGTCTCGACGCTTAGAGTTTTATTTAACTTTATTAAAGGCTCGTTTAATAGACTACAAAAATTATAATCTATAAAACTTAAATTGGCACCCGAATCAAATAAAACTCTAGCATAGGTTTTGTTGACTAGAAACGTACCGGTAATGGTTTCGGCATGTCAGAGGCCTTCTTTGTGTCGAGTATAAAGACTCGAGCATTTCCTTTCTTGTTCTGGCCACTTCCACCCTCACCACCAGCAGCGGGTTTGTTCTTTGGGCACTCGAAACTGAATGGCCCATCTCTTTGCAGTTGTAACATGTCATTTTCTTCTTCCAGCAGTCAGCAGCCGCATGACCCGTACGGTTGCATGATTCACACACTTTTGGAGGCGGAGCAAAGTTGCATCTGCCTTTGTAGTACCTTCTACAAATCTTGCATGGCGTAGCACTTGAATTGAATCGACTTTGGTTTGTGCCTTTGCCCTTGTAGTTAATGCCTCCACTCGTTCTCCCTTGAACAGTTGTTGTTGTAACCTTTTTGTACTCTTCTTTGTTGCGGACCATGACGTCCATCAAATAACCAGCTAACTCCATTGCAGAGTCGGCGGTTTGAGGTAGGTGAGACCTCACCATGTCGCGGATTTCCCGCGGTAGTCCCCAAATGTATCATGTGACCTTGCTGGACTTAGGGTTAACCAGCTGGGGAACAAGGCTACAGTACTCATGGAACTTGTTATTGTACTCTCGGAGATTTGTCCCTACGAGCTTAAGATTGAGAAACTTAGTTTGGATTTGGTCGGTTTCATGTATGGGACAAAATTTTGTCATTAACAATACTTTGAATTCTTCCTAAGTCAAGCCATACATCATTTCTCTCCCCTTGCTCATCAACAGAGCATTCCACCACTCAAGCGCCTCTCCTTTAAACATTAAGGCGGAATACTGAATTCTCTCTTCATCGGTACACTTACTTGTAATCACGATTGTCTCCATCTCTTCAAGCCACTTCACAGTCGCGGTGGCTCCTTTATCACCATGGAATTCTTTTGGTCCATAGTATTTGAAGTCTTTAAACGAACAACCGCCGATTTTGAGTTTCTTGAACTCTTGATGAACGCCTCCATCAGCGTTTGACTCATGAACACTACCCTCGTCATGAGAGGGTTTTGGACGGGATTTTACAGATTTTGAAGGATGAACGGATTGAGAATGTTTGGTTTGTCTAGATTGAGAATGTCGATATTGAGATCTAAAATCAGACTCTTCCCTAACCGTTTTCTTAATCATATTTTGGATTTGGTTTAAATATTTATCGGGAATGAGTTCTTCTTTTTCTTTCTCGAGGCCTTTCCTCTTGTCTTTTATTTCTTTCTCTTTTCGAGCATTCTCGTTGTTGTTACTTTGTTCATACATATTTCTTTTTCTTTTCAATTTATATCTGAAATTTTTAACAACGTTTCTTTTATTAAACACACACTTTATTACACTTACATATATATATATCATAAAAGATATATATATATATATATATATATATATATTACAATACATATTCGTATATATATATATATATATTAGATCATCCTATCATTATTTCAAGAACGTTTTAACGTTCTTATTACAAACATATTACACATATCATACAAAACTATTTTACACATAACATCCTTCTTCACCATCTTCAGTCCTTCAAGAACTTCTTCACAACCTTCATTATTTTGTTGCACTTACGAAGGAGTGTTTCTCCCACCTTCTTGTTTTTCTTTCCTTCCTCGTCCACCTTCTTCCTCCAATCGTCGGTTTCGTGTAGAGCACGATCCAAATGTTCTTCATACGATTGCGGGACTACGTTGGGGTATCCATATTGTGGAGGTGGGTCACGGTAACCCAATGTCACCATCTCGTAGTGATTCCTCGGTTCTGGATACGGAACGTAAGTCAAGTCGGATGCAAGGTAGAGATAGGTTTTAGCAGCACGGTTTTGCTCTCGGTTTTCATCAGCTTGTTCTTCCTCTGTTGGGATCACACCTTGGAATGGTGGGAAGCTTGACGAAGCTTGGTTCTGGAGTTTCTCAAGGTATTGAACATATGGATCAACATAACCGTAGCTTGGATTTTGGGAAGTGAGTGATCCATCCATTGATATCTCATTAGGATTATCGGGATGCTCTTCTTCCAGTTCCAATTCTTCCTCAGGATTCTCCTCTTCTTCGGGGTCCTCTTCTTCTTCTTCTTCTTCTTCTTCAGGTTCTTCCTCTTCTTCCTCTTCTTCGGGTTCTTCTTCTTCCAGTCAATATTCCTCCATGGGTTGTATGGTTTCATTGTTTGTTGGGGTCATCTGGAAAATTTCACAGGGCATCATTACCCTCATTCTAGGTTTACGGGACGGTCCTTCACCGTTGTTTGGTTGGGAATTGACTTCATTAAAAGTGGAGCTTCCGGTATGCCATTTTTGTTGATCAGAGAGGTATTTCATCCAGTCGGAGGATGGGTGAGAGTTTGGTAGGTACCCGGCTGGATAGTATTGTGGTATCTCCGAGGGTTGGTAAGTGGGGATCTCTATTGGGTGGTATGTCGGTATTTCGGAGGAATTATACATTGGTATTGTTGGTGGATGGTAACTTGAGTGTCTTGGTGGCTCATTTCCTTGTTTTGGTGGACTATTGGGAACGTCTATTGGGTAGTGTTTGCTTCCGGGGTAATATACGGATTTGGTCAAATCATGTTCCACATATTGGTCAAAGTATGCTTCATAATAACCATCGCTCTGTTGTCTTCGGGGTAAGGTTCGGCGATTCCGGCTTCCTTGGCCTTGCGTATAAAGTTCTCTATATGAGCTTTGAATGACATCTAATATTTTGGGTGGTTTAGAATGTAGAGAGGGAAAGAAAGGTTACCAGCTTATCTTATCCCTAAAACAAATAATCAATTATTTCCTATACTTGGATCGAAGCTTGGGTATTGTTTTATGATACCCAATTCGATAAGATCGATGGCTCTGATACCAACACTTGTCACACCCCAAAACATGGCCTAAGAGTATCACACATATATTGGTATCATATTTGTAAATAAATCAGAGTTGCGTTAGTTTGCGGAAGACTTATAAAACTTTTAAGGATCAAAAGTGTAACATTTATATATACATTGAAAAGACGGGATAATAAAATACCCGTTTAAGTTGTTAACAAAACATTACTTGTTTATGATTACAAACCACTATTTAATATATTAAGTTTATACAAAACAATCCGAGCCATCGGATATTTAAAGCACTTCGTCACTCCAAGTGCTAACTTTGCTCACCTGCAAAATGTAAATAAAATATGTCAGCAACGAATGCTGGTGAACACGCTGACGCAAAAATAATTTCTTTTACTTTATTACCCCTCGAGACTACGCCTGCCTCGGCCCATCGTGGCTTAGGAATAACAAAGTCAAACAACACATTATAAACTCGAGCCTCTACTCTAGGTCACCTCAGCAAACACCGCAGCGTTCGACTTAGTTAAGTACCCGTAAATATACACATAAGGTCGTACTCCCTGCAGGAGAGCGTCCTACGATCAAGGGTGGTGTGGTGTGCCCACCGCATAGTACCAACTATGTAAGGATCCAAACACACGTATACCACAGCCTGAGGGCTAGGTTTATACCCTTATTTATAACGGTTTTAGGAACACGTAGTTCCTTGTAAACAATTTCACATAACATGTTTGACTCGTTTGAAAATAAGTTTACAAAAAGTTTGGGGGCGTATTCATCTTGTCGCTTTGGGATCGGCTTCACTCACCGTCCGAGGGTCTTTCCCTTATTTATCTCGCACCTATAGTACGAGTATAAACATTTGTTAGTCGGATATACACTCCGGCTTAAGACCTTTAGTCTTATTTTATATCTCAACCTCGATGAACCTTTAATTCATTTTCTTTTACTTGAAAACCTTTAGTTTAAAAGTAATTATAAACCTTTAGTTTATATAAAAACCCGACGTTTCTTCTTCTCTAAGAAACGTATTCTTTTTCTTTTATTATTTAAGAATACTCATTATTGCTTAAATAATAATTTCATAACAAAGAATATACATATATACTTACACACATATATACATATTTGCAACTTAATCTCTTATTCTTTTCTTTGTTATGTTTATTTCTCTTTTATCGAGGTATCGAGTATAACCTTGACTTAAGGCTTAAGCCTTGAATATAATATTATATTATATTGATTTGTCGTTACGCCTAACCTTATTGGCGTATTGGAAACCCTAGGAACTCGAGCAGCACTCCAACGCCGCTTCACTTCTCGATCAACTTTTGGTATGCCAACGACAACACCAATCTTTTTAACACTCGACGACATGCTTTACGAGAGTCATTTTCATGACAAACTCCTTCTTGGTATGTGGGTGGAGGGTGGCACAAACTTCAAAGAAACGTTGATACACAAGCGAGATATCGGGGCACGCTTATCGAGGAAACAATGCACGAACTTCGAGGTATGTTAATATGGCTAGAGAGAGAAAGAGAAACTGATTTTGTTGTGGGTTGGAATGAATCCCGGACTTGCTATTTATAGGCAAGTTTTTGTATCCCATCGCGGTACGCGATGGGTCCTTAGGCTGGCCCGTCGCGTATCGCGACGTAGCTCAGCTGAGTCACAACATAGGCCTGCCACGTGGCGACACGTGGCAGGCGCCGCGCCACGTGGCGGCATGTGGCAACACGTGGCGGCAGTGTTGCCACGTGGTGACACGTGGCGGCAGACAGTGCCACCGTGTGCCACGTGGCACACGTGTCGCAACGTGTCAGACACCCCATCGCGTACCACGATGGGTGTCCCTTCTGATCCATCATGTACCGCGATGGGTCAGGAAAACAGAATTTTCAAATTTAACCCTCGAGTATGAATTTTGGCAATTTTAGTCCCTATACTTTGGAAAGTTGGCAGAATTGATCCCTAGACTTGAAAACTTATCCTTTTTGGCTCAAAATTTTCGTAATGTTACATTTATGATGTGACATATGACTAGACATGTTTTTTATGTTTTTCGAAATCCTTATTGTGAATGCTCTAACTAGTTCATATTCAATTTGTCTCTCTAACACATGTTTATGTTTGCAATCACTATTCAAACACACTTATGTCTATTTTCAAATATCATTAACAAACGTCAAAGATCGAAGTCCAGACGGATTCCACTAGCAATGCGGCCATCCTCTATCTAGACACCTCCTAAATATCATTTTTCTCCCATTGTAAATGGTTTTGCTTTACATGTTTAAAGATTAGATTATCGGCTTCTTCGTTTTCATCTATTGTATATTTACCATTATATATTATTAGATTAAATTGGATTAAATACGATTGATCTAAAGTTATAAATTGATTGACTAAATGAAAAACATAAAACATATTGTTCGACTATGGTTTATTCGGTTTGAATTGAATTCTAATTTTAAAAACTGAAAACTAAACTGAATATAAAAATTCAATTTCTAAAACGCTAAAAACCGAACCATATACGAATAATTCGGGTAGTTTTCTAATTGATTTCGATTTGGTATAGTTTGTAGTTTGATCGATTTAAAACCGAATAATAAAAACAGTAGATATGAAGTATTTTCTAACTTTCTTTACATTTGGATAGATGACCATAGTGTAGGTGGTGCTCATGTAATTCTCCTAGGGAAACAGACTACAACAAAGTCATAACAAATCCATGTGGGTCACGCATGTATAAATATTTTAAAAAAACATCCTAATTATTATCTTCTTTAAATACACAAAATCCGGCCTTTACCTCTTCTCCAAGAACTTTAGAAGTCAACACGCCCCCATTTTACAACCTTTGTTATATATATATATATTCCAAACCTTCTACCTTAGAATATATTGGATCAAATCTTTCACACAAACACTTTCAAGAACAGTACAAGTCATGTCTTTCATTTGTAGATCAGGAATCCAAGAAGATCTTTCATTTGATGATCTTTGCATACTTCCAACAACCCCTCAAAGGAAAATAACAAGAAGAAGACACAGTTTTTGCAGCAGAAGCAATAAAGATAACACCAACCCGTATTCGAATCGTGGGCTCGACAAGTTTGAAGCTCTTTTGGCGGATCTTGATGGGAAGAGACAAAAGATCTACACACAAAAAGGGTCTGAAGATATTTCATTGGTTAGATTTGTGTACACAAATGCAAATGATGTGAAACCAATTGTTGTCAAGATCAAAGATCAAAGAAAACAAGAAAAGGATCAGAAACGAACACCTGTTTCAACTCCTGAGCATCCGGTGGGTGGTGGTGACACGGTGGTTCAACTAGCAAAGCCACCGGTTGTTAGGAAAAATGGTGTTGAGTTTGGTCAATTGAGAAGAAAGTTAGGTGAGTGGTGGAGGCCTTGGTATTGTTTGCCACTTTTTGTGATCTTGATCTTGGTGTTCTTGGTGTTTTTCGGGCGGTCTTTTGCGATATTATGCACGTCTATTGGGTGGTATTTAGTGCCGATGATTAATCGTGATACCCTGAAGAGGGTGAAGAAGAATATGAAGAAAGAATACTCTAGGAAATTTAGTGAGAAGATGATAACATCTCCAAGAAGTGTGCTCAATAGTGGACCAATGACTCTCTCAGCCTCATAGAAGAAGTTTTTGATTTAAGTCTGAAGAAGATTAACTTTTTTTTTCTTTTTGGTGTGTTTTTGTGTTTTGTTTGTTTCGATCAGTTTTGAATTTTGTGGATGAAGATCCATGTACAGATTTAACTTCTTTGTTATTTTGTTGTTGTGTATTTGAATGTTGACGAAGTAGTTGGATGATAATGTCGTTTGGACAATTTTCAGAACAACATTGTTGAAAATGTATTGATTGCATATACCTAACATGCTTAAAAAAACAAGTCATGTAGTTTAACTTGTTTAAGCAGTTTAGTTAAACAAATCGACCTGTCAACCTGTTTAATCAAACATGTCGACCAACTCACTTGTTTATGACCCCTTTCTATAGAACTCATCAATCCGATTAACATGCTTACAATATGATTATTAGTTGCCAACCCGTATGACAGTTTTAGATAAACCGTTAAAGTAGGTCGTGTTTAGCTTACATGATTTAAAGTTTATGCATGTTAGGGTTGATGTTTTTAACATATACGAATAAATGTGTTCTGGTTAAATAATTCAACCTGTTTCTCTGGCCTCTAATTTATATATTTCTTTTTTTTAATCTATACTTAATAGGTTATTAGGTCACTTGATCATTCTATTGTATCGTTATCATACCAAATTTGTATTTTGTGAAAGTGGCAATTTTTATTCATTGTTATATAAACGTATTGATTTGTTTTTTTGTCATGTGTTGCACGTATATCCTAATTAAATGACCTTAACATGATGTATAGAATATTAACAATATTCCATCTAAGTAAAAGTTTGAGTTTATGTACCATATCTAATAATAAAACAACGGTAAAAGAAAATCAAAATAACGGAATATGTTGGTCCCAAAATATCATAGCACATGCTCAATTGTGATTTGTCATTTGTGGGTAGAAATATATGGACGATCTAGTTATTGATTGACACATCATCAAAATTTATGAAAAAGTTGAAACTTGAAAACGAACCATATCAGAAAGTATATTAATTAAGTATTTGTGGGACTAGCCCCAGTGATAGAGGTGCAAGACTTTTAGAGGGGGTCTTGAATTTAATCTTAAGTAAATGAGAAATTTGGAGTAATTTAGAAGGGACTTATGATAGATGTAACATTTACTATTTGCTATTAAAGTCTGTAACATATATTTTATAATTATGGTGATGGTATTCAACTTTTCATCCACGAATGTAAATAACTAAATATAATTTAGATTATGCATAAAGGATAATTATGATAATCCAGCGTTTAGTTGGTTTGCAGTTAGCCAATGTGGTTCTATGATCATTTGCTACGGATGATATGCGGTAGCTATTATAGCTAATTGCAAGCACAATTACAGGATGTGACATTCGCTTGACATAACTCTTTAGAACGAAAAATGTATGTTAATCTAACTCTACTTTACATCAATAAATCTAAACTACTCATTTGTAGAGGTTTGAACCAATGAACACCCCTCTAAAAAGCATGTGACTCTAACAAGTGGGTTAACTCCTGACTTTACTTAACATAGTTACGTCAAGAAACCTAAAGGCAAGAACCTTCATACATCAAAACTGAGACCAGTATAACACATATGATTGAAGGCAATATACTTCAAGGTTGAGGTCAATAAACCTCATATATGTAATTGAAGGCTTAGACGTCCTTCGCAAGTTTACACAATTTACCTTATAATCTTTTAATATGGAGACCCCCATATTTCATTTAGTTATATAAACAATCCCACGAATTTTTAATATGGTGCGGAGTGCGAACCAACACTGTAACGAGCTAAAGTGGGTTTAGAGCAACTAGTTTATGTTAATTATGTATTGGAATACTATCCATATTTCATAAAACATATGAAACACAGACGACATAACTGTTACATTAGTTAGTGATGTTTGTTATTTGTCGTAACTTATATGTACAGAAAGTTTTGAGTTTTATAATGTAGATTCAATCCCTTTCTTGATAAGATAAGTATACCTTTTTTTTTCAATCACTTTTTAATATATTATATTGTCACATGGTACCTTGTGAAACATAGTTTACACGAAGTGATGTCGACATGTTTGTACATGTCGTAGTATGCCATAAGGCATAAATAGTAGTGGGACAGGATTACAACACTTTGACCACTATATATCCAAGTTGGTTGAAGATGATGTATAATAAGTTATTATATCACTCCTTGAAGTTGTTCATATTTGATTTTTGGATAAACTTTAATTATAAGAATGTAATACCTTTGGCATTACATATATTACTATAGCAGTATTATACAAATTCACATTAAAAAATTTTTAATATAATAAAATTTTAAAATGTACTTTATGATTTCGTAAACTTCCAAAACAAAATTTTATAGTAATCAATTGTAAAAGCATTTTGCATAAAAATATATCTTGTCTAGGAATGATTTTGAAAATATGGGGATGTTTTTATAGATATTCCATTTACAAATTTAAGGATGATTTGACACAATTAGATGATGCTTTTAAATGAAGAAATACTTTTATGTATTTAGAAATTACATTTTCTGAAAGACATTACATAATGTAGAAAACAAGGGTTATGATTTTCCTTATAGAAACTTTAAAGTTAGACCAATCTATGGTGGCCTGGGTCATAGGTCATAAACATCCACGCATAAGTTTTCCAGTTAAAAATTGACAGGTTCATATTTCCACCTTAAGTGATGAGTAAATGTACCATATCGAATCAGGTATCATCAATAGCACTTCGAATCTTCGATACCGACTTTTTAAGATTTCAGGATCAGTACCGGTATCGATACTTTACTGAATTTGTCTTTGGTACCATACCTAATATTTTAGATACTTGTACTGGGCTCAGCGCTACTCCTCATAGCCAACCCTTTTCTTCTCCACGGATCTTGAACTCAAAAAATGTTTACTTCTTTATAAATTTTAATACTCCATTGCAATTGTTAGATTAATCCCTCAAATTTATTGTTCATTTTAACACTACATATAGTTTAATCCCTTTTTTGGGAAACGCCAAAAAAAAACATATCACGTTTTATGTAATATAATGAAGATGGAATTACTTAAGCTAGCTTTTTTGGTGCCTGTTTTTGGAGTTTTCTTAAATTTAAAGCAGCCATGCCTTTAACCGCTGTTAAATGTGCATAAAGTAATTTAAAACTAATAATTATAAATATCTTTTACATTATTAATAAAGTTATCTCCTTTTGTAGTTATCTATTCAAAGTTCTAAACAAAGTTTTATTTTATTAGTTACAACATACCTACTCTTATAATCATATGAGATCTGCTTTAGTCTAATGGCGCCAATATTTTCGTTCTTTGTACATTGTATTACCTTCAATGAAACTATTATTCTATGTTGTACTAATCATATTAAATTGTCACGATGAATTAAAATAAAACAAGTATAATCAAATTTTATATAAGCTAAAATGATATATCATAAATACTTGATAAGTTTTTTGGGTTGAGATATATTGTTGTAGTTCAAATATTGTCACACAATGGAAAGAACCAAGCAGTAGGATTGAGAATTCGATCTAGAATTTGATTCGGTTGACATGGGTCATTATGATCATGGTGTTTTACTAGTCCAGTAAACTAAATGCTCTAATTGATCAATTTCATTGAAATGATAACACTAAAACAATCAATGATAATAACATAGTTTTTATAATAAAATGCTTCAATTAGTAATCACCATAACTGCAATACAAGTTACGAATTACAATGAAAAAAACCAGTTTAATTACATCAAGCTAAAGTCTAACCATTGTAGTATGTTTGCTCAAAAGTTTCACACATCGAATTTTGTTTGAATAGAACAGTTGTTGATTATTTTTGTGCGACCCTCTGTATAATTTGCTCGGCAGGATTACAAGTTTGTCATCTAACCTGTAACAACTTGTTAGCAGAACATCACAATATAAGTTGCTTCACTAGCAACTTCTCATCAGTAGTAAGTTACTTCAACAGCAACTTGTCTTCTTTAGTGGTTGGTCTTTTGTCAATGCACTTTAATCTTCATCTTCATTAGAGATAGCTTACTTTATCGGCAGCAACTTGCGTCGCGCAACTTACATCAACTTTAACTTTGTTATTGATTAGTATAAGTTACTTTGTCAACAATAAGTCTCTTCCGTAGGTGAAAATTATGCCTTCATGGTAACTTTTTGTCAACAACATTTTCACATAATCAGCACCAAAACTCAATAAACAAGATCTTCAACACTAGTATTAACTACCATCAATCAATCAATCAATCATACTCAGTTAAGTCCCACCAACAGCAAAGCTATAAGTAGGGTCTGGGGAGGTTGGGATGTAGGCACACCGTACCTCTATCCAACGGGATAAAAAGGTGGCTTTCATAATTTGTAAAATATTTCATAATTTGTGTTTTATAATCACCTGTTCCTTGAAATAGCCAACAATTTCCGACTTAACTAGTAATACCAAAGTCTTTCATAATCAAGATCTCTTTCAACTCCTTTTGCAATTTTTCACAATCTTAATATTGGCTGCTATTTTAGCATCCTTCATGTTAATTGTTATTAGTAGGCTTAAAATGATATTCAAAGTCTTCTTTTAGACTAACTTCAAATTCATATTTCCACACATTCTCAAAATAATTTGGAATTAGGGATCAGAAAAGCAAATCACATAACATAAAACATGGCTAACTTGACAATATTACATCATTTAAAATTACCTAGAGTCGTCATATAAAAAACAACCAAGAGTACATAGTTAGCTAGGTAGCTTAGGCATCATGTGTGTGATGAGGTGTAAATATTCAAACTAAAATAATGAAGAACAATGATACTACCTTAGGGCATTTCCATACGTAATACGTTGGCCAGTGCACTCTATGTTGGACCTGTACGCGTATGAAACAACATATACACATATACAACTTTTGCATACGGTCCTAAAGAATCGCACAATGAGCATCATTTATGTGCGATAATGGGGTGTAGACACAATATCACTTGTCATGGTCAGTTGTGTAATTAATATAAAATGAAAATAATGATAAATTTATGAGATTAGGAATATTAAATGCTAACAGACACTTGATAATAATTATAGCGTTTATTTACCGATTGAAGTATGTGAAAAAAAAATATAGTATATAAGTGGGTTTATTAGGAAGCCATAATAAAATAGAAACCATGTGTTTTATATGTAAAAAACTCTTATATACATAATCTTTTTTTTGAAGGTTTTGCATATAAACATATGTAATAACCGTTATAGCAATAAAACCAAAACACACAGTAAAATAACAGTTAAAAATAAGTAAATTTGTTATACAAAAATTAGGTTTTATTTATTTATTTTTGTTATAACTCCTTATATGTGTGTTTATATACAAAAAGCTTCCAAAAAAAATTGCGCAAAAAAAAATTAAACGAAAAAATCTATTTTTTAATATATAAAATTCATGGTTTCACTATTAGTAAACAATTTGAGATTTATAAAGTATGAGGATAGATGTTATGTTATGGAAACATTATGATATCTTACGGATTAAATAATTCATGATTTATAAGAATTAGGACCATAAGGATTTGGATAGATCTGAATATTTCATTCCTGAATTTTGGAAATCCTTTAACAACACTCACATAAAAGTTGGTCTAATGTCTTATTTCTCTAAATTATAATTTAAATAATAAGGTTTAGTCGGTTTTCTGCTCCATTAAAGTTGGTATTGTTCATATAATTTTACCAATTGCTATAATGAATTGGTAAATATATCCAATCCCGTACTCACTCCATATAAATATACCAAATTGGATGTTGGGTGTTTTTTAACAATCTTTAAACTTTTAGGAAATATATATATATATTTTTTGGCTAAGTTATAAGGATAAAGATAAGAGCGTAATGTAAGTGCTCTAAGCCATATATAAAATCCATGAGGCTTGGGCCAAGGGCACGAGGGATTTGCTTTTAACAAAATCAAGATTCTTGGTGATTGTTTGGCTAACAACTCCTTAGCTAATAAGGTATACTCTAACTTCAACATAGGTTAAAATAACATGACACTTTAAAAATGGATTAAATCACTCCTCACTTGTGTTAAATTTGTTAAAATTGGGCCTTGGATTATACTTTTAACTGGCTAAAATGCAAAGACAATATATTAAAGTAACAATTAATAGGGGTGAATGAAGTTAAAAGGATCAAACCATTTTCTTTGGATGAGATGGAGTGAAAGAGATAAAAATAAGTGATGTTATGTTTATGTGGAGTTAAAATGGATTAGTATACCCCATGGCCTTAAGCTATGTGTAGTGGAGGGACTATAAAATGGGGCGTTTTGCGTCATGTGACGCACAGTCAGCAAATGGTAGGTTTTTGTTTTTGGGGTGTAATGGTGTTGTAGCCCCTATATATATGTGTGTATATATATATCAACACACACATTTGAATATAATAATATTAAAACAAAATGAAGAACATGCGAGAAGCAGTAGCCCCCCCCCCCCCCCCTCACACGCACACAAATCAAATCCTTATCGACCCAAAACTCTCATTTGTCGCCCCCTTCTCCTTACCACTACACACACCCTTATACCCGGTTTCTATACCTTCAAATAAATCATTAGATTGGATCTTGTCATGTGCCACAATGAGTTCCGTTTCTATAAGCTCAAGTTTCTTTACAACACCTTATGTTTGGTTTCTTTCTTGACACATGAGAGATTAAAGATGGTTTTTTTTTTTCATAAATCATTGTATGCACATATCTTTCTAACAAGATAATTTTAAACAAACGTACAAATTCCAATGCACTAAGAGCACATGTCCAGAGACTGCGGTATGAACACACTGCCACGAATAATGACGTGTTTGTGAAACATCCATAGGTTGGGACATGCTTGGATAACGGGGTTTGGGTACTTCAACAACGTAAACAATTACGGGTGAGGCAAAGCCTCTCTGGTGAATCATATAACATGTAATCAATCGAATATGCAACTATAAATGTAAATAAACTAATTCTTGTAGCCTATTTTAAGGGTACCTAAGTTTAGGGGTGTTTACGGTTCGGTTTGAAACCGTGAAACCGGTCATCGGTTTGGTTTCACGGTCGGTTTTTTTCTTTTATTTTCGGTCGATTGGTTTCAAATTTTTCAAACCGTAATAAACGGTTTGGTTTACGGTTTATATAAAAACCGACCGTATAAAATTGAACCGTTACGGTTTGGTTTACGGTTTATATAAAAACCGACCGTATAAAATTGAACCGAACCGTGAGAATCCATGTATATTTATTCTTTTGAATATGTCTTACTAAGTATTATTAATTGTCTATTTTGAAACATTTAGGTATAGTTTTGAAGCACTTGGGTGGATCTTCACATAAATAGATTACATGTTTGGATTTGATTAATTCTGTTAACTTCTGTTTTCAATTTTTTTACTTTTGTTCTTTTGTTTCCATTTGGCACATGGTGTTTTATGATCAGATTGTTTTCAGGTAGCTTGATTTGTAAATTTCTAGAAACAATTTTAACATATGATGCACTTTTAAAAATAGAGACCTAACAAATCCCAAACCGTGAAACTAAACCGGAGTCAAACCCTTAGTTACGATTCGGTTTGGTTTAGTTTTATTCTTCAACGGTTTGGTTTTGATTTTGATAACTAAAAACCGTTAGTAACGGTTTGGTTCACGATTTGACCTAAAAGCCGCGAAAACCGGATCGTGAACACCCATATCTAAGCTCTTAAACCAATTATATACGATGAGGGTAATCATATTTCGAGATGCCAACAGAATTAGTATATGTTATTAAGGGAAAAGCTAACGTACAAATTAAATTAGCGTGTTAATTGTGAGAACTAAGTAATGCAATCAGTGGCGGAGCCAGAAATTTTTTTCTATGGGTTCGGAATTTATTGGTGTTCAATTTTTTTCCGGCATCAAAGTTTTCGGGGCCCGGATGGGTCGGGTCCATCATTCGGCCAAATAAAAAAACACAATATCACAGTCATAACAAAACTATATCATCAACATTAAAATAAAATATAAAATTATATTAAATAAAAGGGCTTATGTATTATAATTGTTTCATACGCATTTTCATGTATTGAAAACGACTAATAACATCTTCGGTCGCGACTATCAGAAACAACTCATTTTCAATATAGCAAATGCAAGAATCATTCATATAACCGCTACACATCCGATTAGTTCGAATACTTTTTAAAATGATGATAGAGGAGATCAAAAGGAGTACATTCTCATGGATTTAAAAAAGGGTCGACAAGAGAAACTTGATTGGTCGAGTTTGTGTAAGTTTTCATTTATAAAAAAATGAAGTTTGATGTTTTCTGTTCCTTCGTTTCAAGCTTCTTGCTAGGTATATGAGTTTTTTTAAAAATATTTCAGCCGTTCAAAAGAATAAAAATAAATATGGATGAACGATGATGACTAATAAACAAAATATGGCTACACATATTATTATGATAAAAACAATATTCGTCTAGACCCATTTTTTGTGAGCACAAAGAAATTAAGACTCTTCCTCAAACCATCTTCTACTTCATGGGTGCAATAAAATTAAATGACATGTACTCAAAATGTCACAAAGCAACGACATACTAGCTGAAGAAAATGACATCGTTGTCTCTCTTTCAAATTCAAGTTTTTTTTCACCGGCGAACGGTGAAATGTTTCCGGAGATTTCGTGACACTGGGTTCGTTCGCCGAAAAAGAATGGGTTCGCTCGTTAATCGTACCTGTGAGTTATATATAAAACCGAAAATGGACCGGGTTCGGCCGAACCCGGTGGCTTTAATGTGGCTCCGCCACTGAATGCAATTATATATACAACAGAGTGTAGTGTAATTACACTTTGTGTATATATAATTACACTACTTGATTCTCACAATTAACACGTTAATTTAATTTGTATTCGATCCAAACCCGTGTTATCAAATAGTAAGAAATGTTTGATGAATGCTACGTGTAAAAAGGTACTCGATAATGTTCATAAAGATTTCATAAAATATTATGTGATTATAAAGATATGGTTATGTTAAAATACAAAGAGAGACAAAAATGAGAATGGGTGAGTGACCTAAAAAACCTCATAAATAGAAAATCTAACAAAAATAATTAAAAAAAAATCATAACTTAAAATATAAATAAAAAACAAAAAAATAATAAAAAACTAAAACGTTTTTCTCGTTGTCCTTGTTAAAAAAACAATAACGTCATTGTGTCTTATCATTTTGTTGTGCATTTTTTCTTGACATTGTTTCTTTTTTTTTCAATATTGTGTTATATTACTTAAAATTTTGTTATAATTTGCTCGGTATTGTGTTATACTTTGCAGTATAAAGACACAATATACAACAAATTATAACACAATGTCGAGAAAAATATAACACATTAATAAACAAAAAGACACAATAATATTTATTTTTTAAGAAGGACGACAACAGAATATATTAGTTTTTATTTTTTTCGTTTCTGATTTGTATATCGAGTTATGATTTTTGTTTATTAACTTATTTGACTTTTCATGATTTTTAGCCCACAAATTATTCTCACATTTTTTTTGGTTCTCTTTATAGGATAACTCAACACTATTAAGGATTTAAGGTATACATTTATTTAAAATTCATTGGTAAAAAAAAAAGAATTCTGAAAACAGAATTATGGATGTTGGGCTAGAGTTTCAAGGCCACTAAGGGTCTGTTTGTTTGGGTCTGAATGGACCCATTCAAAGCCTCATGTCTGATTCGGTAAGACATATGGGTGTTTGGTTAAACCTTAGACAAGTGAATCAAGAACATCAAACACGATATGCATAAAACGTTTATGCGACTCTTTTCATTAATAAAAAAACAAAAACAAAATACTTATGACTTTCTCTACTCTTAATAAAAGAAAACTAATGATGGGTTTATATAGCACCCATAATTCTAATCATACTCAAACTAGGAATCACAATTAAACTAGACCTCTAATTTATTTAATAATAAGTAAAAGATAATTATGACACCAAGTTATTCAACTTGGTCCCTGAACTTTGGATCACCACCAGACCGCCCCTTGAGATCTTCCGTACCACCCTTATACTTTCAGTATTAATCATTCGGGTCCTTCAAGTTGGTATTGCACCAAGTTTTACACTCCCTCTCAATATCAACTTCCGTTGTTCCTCCAAGATCCTTCACACCTTGTAAAGCTCGAACCTCTTTGAGCTTGATTCTTGGATTTGACTTCATCACACTATTGTCAGGTTTCTTTTTCCTAGTTACAAATGAGCTAGTTTCGATATTACCATTGTTTAGAACTGCATCACCCGTTTTCACATGGGAAACAACTTTTACTTTCTCAACTTCATGACCAACTATCATAGTACTCAAAGCAATTCTTCCATCCCCACTCGATGCATGCTCCCTCTCGAACTTAACTCATTCATTGGTTCGTTCATTCGGACCACCCAAACTTTGCATGAACCTCATGCAAACTCCAACATCAACTTTGTTGGTTTGTTGATCTTCAACGTTTTCTATTCCACGTGACAACCCGTAAGATGAGACGGAGCTACCTCCTCGTGCACTTATTCCAACACGGTTTCTCTCTCGTCTTGTTCGGTTCCAGTCACGGTTACGTCTTGGTCAACCGTATTTTCTTCTTCAACCATTATTTCCTCATCATCTAGATTTAAAATAACAATAGATGATTCCAAGGTTACCTTCAACGGATTTGACTCCGGCACTACTTCTTGACTTGTCCACCAACAAGAGCCTTCTTCAAACCATTCATCTACCAGGTTCGGTTTGAATTCGGTATCGACTGTGTATTTCGCTTGAACCTCGGCCATATTAGCCTTCACATCCCACGGTTCTTCTTCTTTAACCACAGCTACATTACTTTCCTCCATAGGCTCTCGACAGTACCTTGCCATATGTCCTTTTTGTCCACAGTTATGGCACCTAAAAGGAAACTGCTTAGGTTGGTACCTTGATTCCTTGTCTCGGTTCTCTTCGTCCGATGAATCTTCTTCAGAGTTGTCATCTCGACCCTTTTGGTTCCATTCTCTCTTCGTGGGTCGGTCACGTTTCTTGTTCTCCCGATATTTACTCTTACCTTTCTCGCCATAACGGTTATTATTTTTACTAAACCGATGCTTCTCCTTTCTTCCGACATACAAGGCTTCGCTCTCGGTTTTAATCGATACACCGGCTAACTGTTTTGCCAAGGCTTCTTGTCCAGCAAGAATATTTTCGAACTCGGTAATACTCGGCTGGGTCGCCCACCCTTGAATAGCGGTAACGAAACTACGATACTCCAGCCTTAAACCGTGGATGAGTATCCGCTTCATACGAGCATCGCTAACCCGAGACTGTGGATCGAGTTTTCCAATCTCGCGACACAAATTCTTCACTTTACGAAAATATTGTGAAATAGGAAGATCACCTTGAGAAATCGTCATCAACTCACCTTCGACTAGTTGCAATCGAGCATCGTTCTTTTTCGTGAATAAGGTCTCTAGCGTATCCCACGCTTGCTTTGCGTATTCGAGATCTTGAATGTGATCAACAACATCATCATCAACAGTTGTCTTGATGATAATCATCGCCCCGCCCGCTTTCACCTGCCACTTCCCGATACTACCATTAATATCGTTTGCAGGTTGTCTCGTCTCGGTATCGTTCGTTACCTGCCAAAGATCTTGACCTTGAAGATACGATTTAATGCATGTCGACCATTATTTATAGTTGCTTTGATTCAGTTTCTTGATTCCTCCAACAACCTGGAATTCGGCCATTGTTCCTTTTCTTGACTAAAGAAGATTGATCAACAAATATAAACACGTTTTTGTTACACGAAACTTTCAGACCTCCTGTTCTAAACAACTAACACTAGTTGCAAGATGGCAGCTATATAAGGATAATATCTCTAAAGGGGTTTTACTTTTCTTCTGAACACATTCTAAGAATATGGTTCATGGCAATTGCAAACTTTGTTGTTGACTTGTATCTCTCAAAACCAAAAAGAAAATAAGAGTTACTGCCACTACTACCTTCTAGATCAAGACGAGTTTTAAAATTGAACGAATGGCACCACTACTTTCTTGATGACAAATAGAATCAACAAATAATAATTAATTTTTCTTGGCTTCTTCAGTACGGAAACTCCCACAAACCAATTACAAATAAATTGTGGCACCACCTTATTTCGACTAGCCAAAAATAGGATGCTAACGTTTTCAGACTTCCGGTGGGTTGATGGATAAGGTGGTTGGCGGCTTCCCTCACTTTTGGATACGTATGGTGGACGGCTCTCAATCAATTTTCAACCTTACTTTATTCTCGTAGCGATCTTGAACCGTTTCTTGCCTACGATGAGTTTCTTCTAACACCTTCAACCGGAACCTTAACTACGGTAGGTTTCTTGGCCTCTTATGCCTTTGATTGGAAACTACTATTGCAATCAAGACTTGCCACCGGTCGGAAACACGAGCCTGGATCGTTAGGCTCCGATACCACTTGTTAAAACTTAGACAAGTGAATCAAGAACACCAAACAAGCATAAAACGTTTATGTGACTCTTTTCATTAATAAGAAACAAAAACAAAATACTTATGACTTTCTCTACTCTTAACAAAAGAAAACTAGTGATGGGTTTATATAGCACCCACAATTCTAATCATACTCAAACTAGGAATCACAATTAAACTAGACCTCTAATTTATTTAATAATAAGTAAAAGATAATTATGACACCAAGTTATTCAAGTTGGTCCCTGAACTTTGGATCTCCACCAGACCGCCCCTTGAGATCTTCCGTACCACCCTTATACTTCAGTATTAATCATTCGGGTCCTTCACGTTGGTATTGCACCAAGTTTTACAGTTTTATGGGATGGTTTTATATACAATCTTACATCAAGGTAATTTATAGAAAAAATTTAGTGTTTTAAAACATGTAAGTGAAATCAAAAATTGTGATCAATCTAATACACAAGTTTGTTGGTTTTACACTGAATGTATGATGTATCATAGTCTACAGAAATTAGGTGTTTGCCTTTTGAAAGTAGGCCTTTAAATAGTGTTCCTTTGGGCGCACAATAGTTGCTTGATGAAATGCCGGTTGTTTTGTATGGTTAATGGTGTGTCGATATCCGTCTGTTTAAGATAAAACTTGCCTCTTGTTTGCTTTAGTTTGCTTTGCCTTTTTCAGATATAGAAAATGTAGTTCAAGTTGGAAACCAATTAAGGTATGCTTATATGGTATCCTCATCAATCGTCTTTTCTGTTACATGTTCATTTTGTTGAAGAGTGTAACTATAATCGGGTATGCTTATAGTATCTAATGTTCATTAATTTTGTCAGTGTAGACGAAGGTTAGCTGCTGATGATACTCCTTCCCATTCCCAACATACGGGATAATCAGTGTTGGAGCAGGTTCTTCTCAAATGTTTGTTGTTGCAATATAGTTTGTTGAGTCCGCGATAGCCTAACTGAGTGGAGCAGCAGTTGGAGTGATAAAGTGTGAGTTTTTATATTATGGACTTTTTCTACTTTTAGAATTCCTTTTTAGATGATGTTTAACTACTAATTACTTATATGAATCTGTTCGTGTTTGTTTATGTTCGTGCGTTAATGTTTTAAACGAATGGTTCACGAACATAATTGAACGTGAGTAATTATTATATATAAATCATGATAAAGTTAACTAAATGATAAACGAGCCAAATTCGAGCTTTTGTAAGTTAAACGAGCTTTGGCTCAAATCGTCCTTAAATAAGCTTGTTCAATAAACGAGACCGACTTATTAAAATTATGATAAAAATAACTAATGTTAAACAAGCTGGATTCGGGCTTTTTATAATTAAATGAGCTTGGGTCAACTCGAGCCTAAAAATAAGCTTATTTATCCAACAAGCCCAGTATTTATTTATTTATATAAATCATGATAAAATTAACTAAATGCAAAACGAGCCAAATTGGAGCTTTTGTAAGTTAAACGAACCAGGGCTCAACTCGAGCCAGATGAGTTTTTTTTTTTTAAATGGGTTCTGATTTCAAGCTTTCAGAAAAAAAAAACTGCCTAGTGTTTTTTTGGTACGAACATGTTTTTTCCTACTGTTTTTATTTTAAACGGGCCTACTGCTTTTTTTTATTTATTTACTTTTTTGATCTTTTTCAAGCGTTGCTAACGGGCTGATATTGAAAACATGCACATCCCACCGGTAATATCCGCCCAATAATACTGTTGTGGGCAAACCTTAAAAACGAACACCAAACTTTTAACTCTTCATGTATATTTTTCGTGTTGTATACGCAGTTGTGGATGTCATATTAATTACATTAGTAGCACGCTTTCGTTTCATGATATCTACTTTGGCTATGGGTCTCCCTATGACAAGGTTTGTTGCGTTTAAAATGGATTTTGTAATGTATTTTTCTATATGTATTACATTTGGTGATATGGGATTTCTTACTAAAATGGATTTAACAGAGATGCTATGTATTACTTTGGTAACTTGTGTTAAGATTTATCGTCAAATTTTTGTATTGTTCGTCTTAGATGTCGATGGCTACATGTTCAAATGGAGCTAATCGTTGCGGACTTTGGCATCAGATCCAACCTATGATTCTATATATGAAAGTGTTTGGTAGATTGTATTCTAAAGTTGATAGTTAAATAACCGGCTATTTTGGTTGTAACGTATCTATATAATTTGTTTTTTTATGTATAACATTTGTAAAGAACAATGTTTCATTTATGTTGTTTATAATAAATTATTTCTTAATTCATACTACGGTGATTTTTTTGTTTCATATTTGATACTTAGAAGGTGTCTTTACATCAAAAGGGGTAAAGTAGTCATTTTTCATAGTTATTCAAAGGTCCAACCAAACAAACTTAACTGGTTCAGCACTTACTGATTCAGAGCCTCTTAATCATTCAGACCTCTTACTGGTTTAGCACTTAATGGTTTAGCACTTGCCAAACAGCCCCTAAGTGTGGCCCAGTTTTCTTTTCAGAACGGGCCAGCTGCTCGCGAGAAATTCAGACCGAAACAAATACAGTGCAAAGATCTAGAGGCGTGTGGTTCGGACCGTAACTCGGTTTAGTTTAGTTTTTTCTTTTCTTTTTTTTTAAGCTAAATGTTGCATTTTTATAAGGATGGAATCCTTAACTACTATTATTTGAATAATGAATCAGACTACAAAACAGAAGTAGGTCTAGTGACTTCACCCTTCATATTAATAGGTAACTAGTTTTTACCCGACGCGTTGCGCCGGTACAGGTTGGTAAAATTGGACGGCGATAAACTCTATCATTGTCGGTCTCGGTCATTAAGGTGAAGAGTTGACATGAATTTGGACATTATCGGTTACACCCATTACGGTATAGGCACTGTTGGTAAAACCTGAACGTTAAAACCCCCAAAAAAATCGTCAAAGTAACATATAAAAGGATTAACATGTAAACAAATAAACTGTTTCACGTTTATTTGGTCTAGAAACCCGAGCGGTGGTAAAGCCTAAGCGTTGTTGGTTCCAGACATTGAGGCGGTAACCCGCCACGAGTTCGGTCAGTTTTGTTCACTTTTGTTAAAGTACCGGAGCTAAAAATGAAAAAAATATATAAAAATCGAGGTGGACTAATGAGGTGACGTCGGTTGGTAAACTCGGGTGTGGTTAAATTTATGAGCGTTGTCGGTCATGGGTGTTGAGGTTGTGAGTATACGCAAATTTGATCAGTTTATGTTATAATCATTTCGATATCAAAATTAAAAAAATAGCAACAACTAATACGAAGTAGAGCTGTGCAACGGTTCAGAACCATGAGAACCGAACCAGAACCGAAATGACTGAAAATTAGAACCGAAACCAGAACCTCTTATAGTAAACCGGTTCGGTCCAGAACCGGTAAAGTCAGTTCTTGCTAATCGGTTCTGGCCAGAACCGGTTCCGTTGAATACTTATCAAATGAGTTGTACGAACTTTGCAAATTACAAAACAAGTTTATATAATTGTATGTCTTCTTTCACAATAAAATTAATTTAGTTTACAATATGAACACCAGTTATATTTTTTATTAAAACCTAATTGTTGAACTTAAATAAATCATTAGTAACGAGAGATTAAAGGAAGATCTTATCATTTTATATTAAATTACCTTGATAGCTTAAATCAAAATTGATCATGGTTGCTAGGTCTTTAACTTAAAGAAAGAAGATTTGAAGTAAATAATGATTGAATGGATGTCGGTTAATAAGTTACTCTATAAAAATTTGGGATTGGTAAATTTAGTTAAAGCGTTTTTAATATTCCGGTTCTTCGGTTCCAAGTATAGAACCGCGGTTTTTACCCGGAACTGAACTGCGAACCTTTTAATGCAAATTTTGAGAACCGAGAACCATAAGGTAACACAGGTTAGCGGTTCCGAGGCACCGGTTCGGTTCCGGTTCTTCGGTTCTAGCGGTTCCGAACCGTTTTTTGCTCACCCTTACCGCCAAATGGCCCAATCGGCACTTAGCGACACCAAAGTTGTTAATTGTATTATATAATAATTAAACACAATATATTAAATAGAGTTTTAAGTCACCTATGTGAGAAACATGACTTCATGTATGTTAAATTATTAGTTAGTCACTTGGACTTAATTTCAAATGTATGTTATCTCAAAATATCATTATATACATAATTCTTAAGTTTTAACTATTATTATTTAGTATTTGTTTTATTTAACTCGTATGATTTGAGGGAAACACGCAAATTTTAGGATGATTTGCGTAACAATATCCTTTATTTATCTTCAAACATAAAATATATTTGAGCGATGTGACTCATATCCAGTGGCATGATCTAATGTTTTCTTGAATTCCAATATTCCATCCTAATCTCAAATCACCTTACAAGCAACCTTTTAAAAGTAATCATATTTGCTTTAGTTAAGACAATGAAATTGAAACACTGGTAAGAGGATCTTTTAAACTAAGGCCTAAAGAGTGAACTTTATAATATTCTTTCATAAAAAGATATTAGTTTGCTTAAAAAATTATTTGTGGGACATTTTTACGAATATATGTCAATTTTAGTTATGTTAGCTCAGTTGGTTAAGGGGGGCGTAAGACTTGAAACAATAATGATAAACTTGAATCGGCTGACCCTATTTTGAATCGGTGTTTGTAAGTGGGTGGTGCCACATCCCCCGGTGTTAGCATTTGTGTGTACTATTATTTCTTTCTTATTCTATAAAGAAAAATGATCACTAAGCAAAATTTGCATTTTTCTCTATTTACAATTGGATTGATTAGAAATAAAACTTCATAAGGACTCTAAGCGGTATACTCATAGAGTGTTAATGTTTATGGAAGTTCATGAATAAAGTAGTTTTTAGTTGTAAACACGCTTCTATCAATCGGATCACATAAAACGTTAAAGATTTAGTTTCCTTTAGGTAAAAGAATAGGTCGAATTGTCGAAGGTTCACGTTTTGAGTGGAATATGTGATATAGTTTTAATTTCTAACTTGTAATATGTTATTGGGTGTGCTGCTCTAGTCTAGCATCTGGCTAATTTAGAGCGTGTTCTTTTTCAAATAAAAAAGTTTGCCATTCAATACAAAGTAACTAGGGTATTAAAAGCATTTAGTTGTTCACTTGTTAATTTGTTATGTTAGTATATTATTATTTTGTGTCATTTTAACTCATGTTGTATTCACCAAAACATTGAGTAAACCAAGGCCAAGAGAGTGACTGTACACAACTCTTGCCCCATACTTTCTCATTGAGTAATACACCCCCAACTGTTTTTTTAAAATGAAACAGAACTTGACTTTGGTATAACTTGTGTAATTTACTAGTTTTGTAATCGCTTAATTATAAATCTCGAATGAAACAAAATTTTGAAATAAATACGTGTTTGTTAAGCATTCCGCATTATAAAAGAATTTATTACATTCTCTTAAGTCTATAATGTATAAATAAAGACTCGTTACAAAATACTAATATAAAAAAAATACAAATAATCATTTAAAAGAGTCACATAGTTCTATACTTAACAACCCTTTTTTCTTTAATCTTCTCTTAACCAGTATCTTCTTTTCTTAAGACTTTGTCCTATAATTAACTAAAGTGTTATATGGTCTCAATGTTACTAATTTATATACTAAATCCTATATAAAATTTATTTATAGCTAAATATTAGGTAGGGGACAAACAAAACGTATGACATACTTTTTTTAAAAATTAAATAAAAACCTTTCGACATGCATACAAAAATAAGTACGTTTTTGCGTCTCAATTTTAGAAAAAATATATAAAAACTTTACGGCTCACTTGTTTGTCACTAAACTACTTAAGCTTCACAACCTTATACATATGGATGAATATACAGTGAATTATTTCCATCTATACTCGTCAATATAAAATTTGACAATGAAGGAATTTTTTCAAGATTTTGAAAAGTCAAAATAGTGTGATGTTTACAAAAATAAAAATTATCAGCAAAATTAAATTGTTTTGACTACATCCATTCAAGATTTTGAAGTCAAAATAGTGTGATGTTTAATTAAAAGTTGTGGGCGCTTTTTTGTCACGTAGTTAAGTACTCGTGGTATAAAATGTGCCACCTAACATGTTATTGTAGGAATATTAAACAAACAAGAAAATGATTGCTACCTACTACATATTGGTGACAATAATCAATCAATCATACCCAGTAAAATCCCACCGACAGCAGAGCTATAGGTAGGGTCTGGGGAGGGTGGGATGTAGGCACACCGTACCTCTATCCAAAGGAATAAAGAGGTGGCTTCCAGAGAGACCCTCGGCTCTAAGAACATGTATATGAAGAAAAAAAAAGGAAATCAAAGTTTAACAGTTATATAAAAAACTACTACTAATTATAATAATATTAATAAAAAGGTCACAGTTTAACCGCAATATAAAAGCTAATAATAATAATAATAAAATATGTAAGGGAAATACCATTATGGTATGTGACCTAAATAAGTTAAGTCTAAGCCCTAAGGTATTCAATTCTCTCTAAAAATCCTTAACTTTAATTCTACTTCTCCACGAATTCCTATCCTCAACCATGTCCTCGGAGAGGTTTAGGTCTATCAAATCATGCCTAATCCTCTCATCCCAAGTCAATTTCGGTCGTCCTCTACCCCTCCTCCCCTCTATAGTAATGTTTTCTACGGATCTAACAGGATTCGTCGTTTGTCTTCTCTTTACATGTCCAAACCATCTCAATCTCCACTCTCTTATCTTGTCTGCTATGTTCGCCACCCCTAATCTCTCGCGAAGCACAACGTTTCTTATTCTGTCTAGCCTTGTGTGCCGACACATCCAACGTAGCATTCTCATTTCTGCTACCTCCATCTTCCGCACTTGTGCCTTCTTGATGGCCCAACAATCTGTTCCATATAGCATTGCAGGTCTAACTGCCACCCTATAGAATTTTCCCTTCAGATTAGTCGGGAAACTCTTGTCGCATAATATACCTGTGGCTGCTTTCCATCTACACCATCCTACCTGAACTCGGTGGGTCACATCACTGTCTAATTCCCCATCGCTCTGTACAAATGATCCTAAATACTTGAACTTCGTTACCTGCGGGACCACCTGCCCTTCAATTGTGATGTGTGCGTCTTCACTGTCGTTTATCTCACCATAATCACAGTGTAGGTACTCCGTCTTAGATCGGCTAATCTTTAAACCTTTTGTCTCTAAGGTTGTTCGCCACTCCTCAAGCCTCATGTTTAGATCTTGTTTTTTCTCAGCAAGTAACACAATATCGTCTGCGAACATCATGCACCACGGGAGAGTCCCCTGAATCGACTTTGACAACTCATCCAAGACTACTGCAAAAAGAAACGGGCTCAACGCTGACCCCTGGTGAAGACCTACCTCTACAGGAAAGAAATCAGTATCCCCCACTGGCGCACGGACACTTGTTTCACTCCTGGTATACATATCCATAATTATCTCTATGTATTTCCTGGGCACTCTTCTACCCTCCAAGCACTCCCAGAGCACCTGTCGTGGCACACTATCGTAGGCCTTTTCTAGGTCAATAAACACCATATGTAGATCACGCTTCTTCTCCCTATAGTTTTCCATTAATCTTCTTATAAGGTGTATTGCCTCTGTGGTGGAACGCCCCGGCATGAAGCCAAATTGGTTGACCGTAACCTGAGTTTCTCGTCTAAGTCTAACCTCAATCTCTCTTTCCCATAGCTTCATAGTATGACTTAGTAGTTTGATTCCTTGGTAGTTACCACAACATTGGGCGTCTCCTTTGTTCTTATAGATAGGAACTACAACGCTGCTCCTCCACTGGTCTGGCATCTTACCTGATTTGAGAATACTATTGAACAGAGTAGTTAACCACATGACTCCTTCCTCCCCCAGACACTTCCACACCTCGATGGGTATGTTGTCTGGGCCAACTGCCTTAGACCTTCCCATCCTCCTCCTAAGTGCGTCCTTCACCTCTTCTCGTGTGATCCGTCGGCAGTAGCAGTTATTCGATTGTTGTCGATGAAAGTTTGTGTTGTCATGTTCTTCTTGGTAAGCTCTCCCATTGTTAAAAAGATTGTGGAAGTAGGTTTGCCATCTTAGCTTGATGTCCTGCTCCTTGAGCAGTACATGCCCATCTGTATCCTTTATGAACTTCACCGGTCCTAGATCTTGCCTTCTACGCTCCCTGGCTTTGGCAATCTTAAACATAGCATGTCCCCCTCTTTTGTTTCTAGACTTTCATACATCCGTTTAAAGGCCGCCTTCTTTGCTTCCGCCACTGCCTTCTTTGCCTCTATCTTGGCCGTTTTGTAGTTGTCCCTCAAATCCACTCGCTCCTCCTCATTCATGCACCTCATTAGCTCCCTAAAACATCCTTGTTTGTCCCTTATCTTGTCTTGCACTGCGTCATTCCACCACCAAGACTCCTTATGCCCACTTGACTTTCCTGTTGTGACCCCGAGAGTCTCCTTTGCTACATGGATGATCTTTGTCTCCATAGCTTCCCATATATGAGTTGAGTCCCCATTTAGTCGAGCCCGCGTATGCAGTATGAGTTTATCCTTAAACAGAAGGAGATTTTCGTCCTTCAAATTTCCCCATCGAATTCTCGGTGTACCTTTCTTCTCTCGAACAGTCAGCTTATTTCTGAAGGCTATATCAGTCACTAGTAGTCGATGTTGAGTCACAACTGCCTCCCCAGGTATGACTTTGCAGTCCTTCCACCAACGTCGGTCTCCTCGCCTCATCAAAAGGTAGTCAATTTGCGTGTCGCGTCCGCCACTGCTAAAAGTGATTAAATGAGAATCTCGTTTCCTAAAAAAAGAATTTATAATACCTAGGTCATTTGCCACCGCAAACTCTAGAAGATCTGTTCCGGTCTCATTCCTATCACCAAAACCGAAACCCCCATGTTCGGCTAGAAAACCATCGTTAGCCTTACCAATGTGTCCATTAAAATCACCTCCTATGCAAATCCTCTCCCCCCTAGGTATGCCCCCTACCACTGCGTCTAGGCAATCCCAAAATTTTCTCTTTTCCTGATCCCCTAGACCTACATGAGGCGCGTAGGCGGAGACTACTGCCACTACTTCCTCTCCTAGTACTAATTTCAACACCATAATCCTGTCATTATGTCTTATCACCTCCACCACACTAGTGTGTATTTCCTTAGCCACTAGAAACCCCACTCCATTCCTAGCTCAATCAGACCCCGAGTACCACAACTTATACCCATTACACTCAGCCCCTCTATGTCCTTTCCACTTAGTCTCCTGGAGGCATGCTATCTGAACCCTACGTCTTTTAAGCACATCTACCAATTCTAACAACTTACCATTTAATGTTCCTACATTCCAAGAAGCCAAACGCAATATACGCTCCCTATCTTTACTCTTTCCTACACCCGTCGATTCAGGACATGGTCTCAGGTAATAGTCATGGTTCCTACACTCTATGGTTGCAACTAATCACACAAACACAAGCAATAGAACACCAAATCAATAATAATAATAATAATAATAATAGTAGTAACAAAAACTAATAATAATAATAATAGACACACGGCACACAGTAACAGATAAATTGGACTGACTAGTCTAGCAGCATCAAGGCCTATTGCCAACAAAAATAAAAGATATGAAACGATCTCACCGGGATTTTAGCAAGTCACCAATATTGAAACCGGGACGAGACACCGTGAGCTAACGAGAATAAGCTAGAAACGTGACACAATCTACAACCCTTGAGTTTCGGCGGCGGCGGCGTTGAGCGGCGGCGACGGCGGAGCTCCGGCGACGTGTTACGGTGGCGGCAGAGGGTGAATCAGCTAAGATCCTTCAATGATAACACCTCGCAGCAACCCAGCAACCTCCACAGAGCCTTAATCGTTTTTCCGGCGGCGGCAATAGACGACGGCGGCGGCGGCAGTTAACAACAGTAGCCGGAAACAACAGTACAGCGAGAATAATGAGCTGCGGTGGTGTTATGGACGTGTTGGAGAGCTCCGGTAAGGGTTAATAGGGCTGTTGTTACCGGATCTTGAAGAAGGAGCTTCGTATCGTCAGTGGCCGGAATTGGGGTTAATTTCCAAATTCAAAACCCGGCTGCGCGTTCGATGAACCCTAGCTAGTCGGTGGTGTCCGTTGTCACTCTCTCCCTCTTCCTCTGTTGCACGGGTAGCGGTTAGTAATTAGGGTTACGAACAGAAGCAGCGGTGAGATGAAGCCGTGAAGATTTCAAAATAACAAGACTAGCAGCGGTGAGATCTTAAGCCGTGAAGATTTCAAAATAACAAGACCGAATAAATTCTTTTATTATAATTAAGGTATAGAGTTTCACCACGTATGAAGCTAAATATACCAAATGTGTCAATCTAACAAATGTTGAAACCCCATAAAATATGTGAAGCCACACATTTTGCTTTGGTGACAGTAACTAAAGTCTTATCTTATTGCTTGAACAAACCACAGTTAGTTAGATCAAATTTTCCTGTGTGTGTTGCATGTGCTATTTAAACACACAAACAGAAATAAAGTTTTCTAAACAAACATAAAGTTGTCAGGATATTTCGTTATTATCCACTGTGGATGAGCCGCCCCGCTTAGGCCACCTGTAGTGGACAAGAAGTGGGAGGTGAAAAAGATAATACTACTAGGCAATTCACCGAAGTACGTAAACTAAAGTTTCAGAATGCAAACAATCTTCAGACACATATATTGAGTCTAGTGTTCAGACTGCAAAAATCTTGTATTTATTTTATATGATTCCTAAATTATGAAATTTCATAACTATGTAACAAGAACATGCATATATGCGTGCTTCAGTAAGAATACAGTTTGTTATGATCATTTTTCCATTTTTGTTATTTATGTAATTACATAGAACTATATTATCAGTTTATCACCAACACATATGATGGTGATGTCCACGCACATATACCGGTCTACAGTTTCTACTACCAAAGTATCACTTAGACATGAATGTGACGTTCCCAAACAACTGTCTTTTGTTTGGTCATATTTACAACTTTCCAAGTGTCAGAAATAGTATCTTTTTTATTTAATCTCTACCCAATTAACAAATGGGTACAAGAACAGAATCAATTAAAAAAATATAAACATGTAAACAACATCAATACAAATAACATATTTGTAATAAACAAGATGAAGCATAGAGACAATGGGTAGAAACCCAGAAAAGTGCTTGAACCATATAGTCGAGAGGAGACGATGGGACTTCAATAATCACAAACCAAGGATGAGCCGCTATAAATAGGCAGGTGACAACTGTATACTGCAGTGTTTCCATCTTGGTGTCGAATCAAACATAGTTGCCCTTTGAGGAGCCGTAATCACCAATCACAACGCTGCTTTTCAAAGGATCGACTCCAGGAAGAAAGGTGGTAAGGAGACGTTGGAAGGCCCACCACTCGAGTACAAGAAAGCTCAAAGTATTTGATAAGCCCATATGTAAAAGATAATTTGAACAAACATAATACAAATTATTTATAATTATGATTTGTTATAAATTAAAAACATTTAATATATGCATGCTTTAAATTAGCATATGTATATGTATCATCCGCACATGTGAGGAATTAACCACTCCATGATTCTACGTATAAGTAAATTGTACATTGTGGAAGGGTGCGAACGGGGGCTTTCAACTACGTCACCCGTGAACTACAAAACACCTTCTAGTGAATAGGGACACGAATGGTTGGGTACTAGCCCACTCGCGGTGAACTACAAAACACCTTCTAGTGAATAGGGACACGAATGGTTGGGTGCTAGCCCACTCGCGGCTGGAAATGAGCCGTTGAGACTTGGGATTTGGGAAAAGATCGTTGGGATAATGGGGGTTTTAAAAAAAATCATTTTATTTTTATATTTTACCTATTTAACAACATTTTACCCTTTAAAAATTACCCACAATGTCAATTTCTCTCTACATTATTTTAAAAATCTACTTCAATCTTCATTTCTCTCTACACAATCTACCTCACTCTTAAATATAGGGATCAATTGGGAAATTGTTACTACCCGGCAATGTTCTTCTGTCAAGAACAATGACGTGTATAGCATGGAGTTTGGCCAAACTTGAGTCAAATGCCACCACCTTCTTGTATTGGACAAAAATCTGTTAAGGATAATGTATCCAAATCTGTTATGTGAGGTTTAGTGCTAAAATGATAACATGAATACATAAACGAAATAAAGATAAATACTGTGATTTGTTGTGAGGAAAAACTCCTTGATCTTGTTTAGATCAAAGGAAAAAAAACTTGGGTGATGACAAATCGTCTATCACCACTTTATTAATCAAAAAAGGGGTTACAATGGGTGGAGTTTATGATCAATGAATACAATCGAGCTAGGTGTGTGTTTACAGAAAACTATCAGCTAGAGTATGTGCGAGTATAATTGTGTGACCTAACATCGATCATAAACTCGATATATATAAAAAGAAAATACAACTAACAACTAACTCCTATTAATCCGCCATTTCTCCACTCTCTTCCTTCGTGCCTTTTGACCACGTGCTATAGAAGTCCAGTGGCGAAATAGGTGGTGGACTAAGTCTTAGAGCCGTTGCTTTAATCAAATAACAACCTACACACAAGAGACAATTGCTAATAATACCAACTGCTGAGGATCCTTGATCCTGTCACAACTCCGGAGCTCTTCGGAAGGATAATAGATCCAAATCTGCCATCAAGAATAACATATCCTCAGTGTTAAAATTATCTGCACTAACAATCGCCCCCAAAATGGCGGGTGTTTATGCTTTACAGCTGGCATTTTGAAATTTGAATCCCTACAAAAAGTAGATAATTAGACAGTCGCCAGAGATATTTATTATCAAACCCTTGATATTAATCATAACCGCCTATATATGCGATCCCTTTAATCCTTTTATAACCACATATTCAGGCAGTTCATCAGGTATCCTTCATTCTCTCTTTATTCTTTTATTATTCTGATAAACATGTCTATCGTCTTTTCTTCTTCTCCACCCTCTAAACAGTCCGACCAGTCCTCCGACGACTCCGGGTTGGCGGAGATGCAACCTCAAAACCTTATAGCCAATCCGTCTATGGAGATATGCAAGTTCACTGATCCCGAGATCGATGAATTCCGATCACTGTTTCCACCGGAAACCATTTTCCGACCGTATGAATCTGGCGTTCGATGTGACGTTTATTCTCAAACCTGGGTATGTTTTTCGGCTTTGTCCCTTCCTCATTGGCTACACTTATCCTTTTCCCCCTTTCACACAGAGTTTCTGTCACACCCTCAAAATCCACTAACGGAGTTTTACCGTCAGAGGGTGTGAACTAACAGGATCGGAATCATTAGTTACAATCAAACCATAAATAAAGTTTTCAAACCACGAAAACGTTTAAGTGTAAATAAGTGCGGATGCGTAAAACCATAAGCCAAGCGTTGCGTCACGCAGGACGACTTAAAAACTCAAATAATAATAGTTTAAAACAAGTTGCATAAACAATAGCGTTCAAAGTAATGCATGATCCTATACCGCGCGCCCGCCTCGGCTACCTGAGAATAACATACTAAAAGTGTCAACACGGGGTTGATGAGTTCACAAGTTTATATAAAATAAAGCGTTTGCGTTTTGCATTTTGCGTTTAGCGTTTTGCGTTACCAGTTAGTGTTAAATCAATTATATATCTATAGGTAGCTAGCCTATAAAACAAGTATTACTAAGTGTTCGACACCGAAGTTGACTGTTTATCATGTGCCTTGCCACCAGGTATATCCCGACCATGGTAATGTGTTAGCCAAAATTACATCCACTCGACCTCCAATCGAGCTTAGCGTTGGGTGGGTTTGTCAAACCCAGTAGTACTACTCAACAGTGACTCGCTATTATCCAATACTAAACGGTTCGATGTGAAGGACTTCAGTTGTTTCGTTTGCCACTTAGCCTTTACAAGTGATATATAATCTAATAACAAAATCTAAAAGCATTTCGGAGTATGTATTCTCCCCCAAGTGAAAAGCGTTTAAAAGAGTTAAAAAGGGGAAACGTGAAACTCACTGTTTGCGAAGAATTCCAAAAACAAGTCACCCAATTGATGCGCGTCACAGAAAACTCTCACTAGCGTTCTAAAACAACAAGGAGATTTTCTAAGTGTCGGAACTATTATCGAGTCTCTAGACTCGGCACATAATACCTATGCACAAGATACGTTTCGTGTTTCGTTTGCGAATTGTGTGTGTCTCAATAAGCACATTAGTGATACGTTACGTGTGTGAACAACTATTTACGTGTCAAGTGTTAATGGTGTACATAACTAGCAATTATCCCCACAGGGGCAATTTGGTCATAAACGTAGCAATTATTTAACAACAAGCATGTTTCATATATTTTCACATAGTTCAGCAGCTAGTTTTATCAAGACAGAATCCTACTTGAAAGATTACTATATTCAATAGATCAAAACATATCAAATAATTCACCAAAAATCGTCACAAAAACATACATGAGTTAGGTTTCCAGAACATATTTTATTGTATTTTTATTCCACATAGATTTCTTACAATGACCAAAACATTACAGCAAACTCACAGCAGTCAAACCCATGCGCAACAGAATGTTATTTGTTATTACCGTTAAATGAAAAATCCAATTAATGCAAGACCAATTGGGTTAGGTTCTTAACTCAACAGGTTAACTTCCAGAAGTGGAACCAACCCATTTGGTCTTGTAGTTCATGAGATATGATAATTACAAAACAACCTAACAGCAGGTCTCACAATTCAGATTTGCACTTCAGTTTTGTAAAATAATAAAAGTTAACTTTTACTCGTCCAAAAATTACAAATTTGGACTTTATAGAAACTAGACTCAACATAGTACCCTTTAGTGTTAACAACCTCGACCAATTTTCACATTAACATTTAGTTACCGTTGTATAAACATAACTTATAATCTGTCCAGTACCAGTTTTGACCTTTAATCATATTTAAATCGTTTGACCAACCAAAACACCTCCAAATTAGGCGTGGTTGGACTTTCTGAAAACTAGACTCAGGGTACTACCTTGTAGACTCATAAATAGCTCAGTTTTCTTTTATATTCAACAAGTTACATGTCGTTCAAGTTTAACTATCTCTGCTGTCAAAACTCAGCAAGCACAAACAATCATCTAACATGCATCCTAAGCATATGACATATCTCCCAACATGTAATAAACATAATTATTCATCAAAATCAGTAGTAACCCTCTAGGGTTTACAAACAATCAATGATTCAACAATCTTTCACCGTTCAAAATCACATATGATCATCAATATCAATAACCAACACATAATCAATCATCAGCTAGCATAAATCAACCCTAGTTCATCTTATTCATCCATTTTCGTGACCTAGGGTTTTAGATTAACCCATTCAAGATCAAAATTAAACATGTAAAATACATAGGATAGTTGTTTATACCTTCCTAGCACCTTAATCTTCAACCAAACTTGAAAAATCTTGTGTGTATGTGTGTGTATGATTGACGGCAGCCAAGGGAGCCAAGGGGGAGGGGGGCGATCGGTGTGAGGGAGGGAGAAAGAGAGTTAGGGTTTTGTTTATTATTAATAATAATATGTTACACATAGGTCCCTCAACTTTTAAGTATTACTTTTCTAGCATAAAGTAACTTGTTTGCATCTTGAGTTAGTGTTCTAAATGATATTATCAAATAACACATAATTATCACATAATTATTGTTTGGTTGTTTTTCGTTTATTCACCAATGGTTTGCGTCAACTCGTTTGCGTTTCGGTGCAATCCCGAAAGACTACACATGTAGTAATTGTCAAGCGTCATTTAAACCCTAGTTTAAATGTAATGAGATGTGCGTTATAGATCAAGTGATCTTAAGTTTGAATTGACGGAGTTTGAGTTAACGGGGTTAACCTGAAATTGACGAGTGTCACATCATTCCCATGTTAAAGAATTTTCATCCCGAAAATTGGATTCAAGTTGTGATGGGTGTCAGAAAAAGTAAGAAAAATTTTCAGTTTGTCATATCATCCCCTAGTAGAAAGAAATTTCGTCCCGAAATTTAATTCATACCTCTGGTGATTTCTGACGGTTCGACGAGTTTCGTGGTTTTCGGTGTTTGGTCAACCCTTCAAAAAGGTGAGGATACTTTTTCATCATTTGATCCTCGCGTTCCCACGTGAACTCCGGTCCACGTCTCGAGTTCCAACGAACCTTAACGATTGGAATTTTGCTGTTCTTGAGCGTTTTGGTTTCCCAATCCAAAACTTCGACTGGTTCTTCAATAAAGCGTAGTTGTTCATCAACTTGCAATTCGTCCAAAGGGACTGCTTGGGTTTCATCGGATAGGCATTTCTTCAAGTTGGATACATGGAATACATTGTGTACGACACTGAATTCTGTTGGTAAATCCAGTCGGTACGCCACCGGACCAATGCGCTCAGTTATCCGGTAGGGACCAACGTATCGTGGGTTGAGTTTGTTTCGCTTCCCGAAGCGAACCACACCTTTCCAAGGTGAGACTTTGAGTAATACTTGGTCGTTCACTTGAAATTCAAGAGGCTTTCGGCGCTTGTCTGCGTAACTCTTTTGGCGATCTCGTGCTGCTGCCATGCGGTTGCGGATTTGAACAATCTTTTCAGAGGTTTCAAGTACTAGTTCTGGACCAGTGATTTGGCTATCACCCATCTCTGCCCAGCAGAGAGGTGATCGACACTTCCGTCCGTACAACACTTCAAACGGCGCTGCCTTAATGCTTGCGTGGTAGCTGTTATTATACGAAAACTCTACCAAAGGCAAGTGAGGTTCCCAACTCTTTCCGAAATCCAACACGCATGCACGCAACATGTCCTCCAAGGTCTGAATGGTGCGCTCACTTTGCCCATCCGTCTGAGGATGGTATGTTGTGCTCATATCGAGGCGGGTGCCTAGTGCGCTTTGTAATGACCTCCAAAAGTGCGAAGTGAAACGGGAATCTCGATCAGAAATGATTGAGACAGGCACTCCGTGTCTAGACAGTACTTCCTTCATGTAGATGTGAGTCAGTCTTTCCATTTTGTCCGATTCTTTGATTGCTAAGAAGTGTGCAGACTTAGTCAACCGGTCAACGATCACCCAGATGGTATCGCATCCCGTCGGTGTTTTGGGTAATCCGGTGATAAAATCCATTGAAATGTGTTCCCATTTCCACGTTGGAAGTTCTGGTTGCTGTAGTAGACCAGATGGTTTCTGATATTCTATTTTGACTCTCGCGCAAGTCAAGCATTTGCTCACGTAGGTGGCAATGTCGGCTTTCATGTTTGGCCACCAGTAAAGTGCCTTTAGGTCATGGTACAACTTATCTGAGCCATGGTGGATAGAATATCTGGACTTGTGTGCTTCGTCCATCACTAGAGTTCTCAACTCTCCGTATCGTGGAACCCAAATCCGGTTTTCGAAATATCGGACCCCGTCCGATTTGGTTTCAAGTTGCTTGTTCATGCCCCGTATGAGTTCTGATGGGAGATTATCATCTTTCAATGCTTCGAGTTGCGCATCGCGAATCTGATCGGGTAAGTTGGCGTGAATCGTAAGTTGTAATGCTTGAATTCGTCTGGGTTTATCGGTTTCTTTTCTGCTGAGAGTGTTGGCCACTACATTGGCCTTGCCAGGGTGGTACTTGATGGCACAATCATAATCCTTAAGCAGCTCGACCCAACGACGCTGTCGCATGTTCAGCTCCTTCTGATCGTAGATATGTTGGAGACTCTTGTGGTCGGTGTAAATGGTAAACTTGGTACCGTACAAGTAATGCCTCCATATCTTAAGAGCAAACACCACAGCTCCAAGTTCCAAGTCATGGGTCGTGTAATTCTTCTCGTGAATCCGTAGTTGCCGAGAGGCATAGGCTATAACTTTCTCGATTTGCATCAGCACACAACCGAGACCTTGTATCGATGCGTCACAATGCACCTCAAAATTCTCCGTTCCCTCGGGAAGGGCTAGAATAGGGGCGCTACAGAGTTTGGTTTTCAACAGTTGGAAAGCGGATTCTTGCGCGTCACCCCAATTGTACTTAGTACCCTTGTGAGTCAAAGCGGTGAGGGGTTGAGCAATCTTTGAAAATCCCTCGATAAAACGCCGGTAGTAGCCGGCCAGTCCTAGGAATTTTCGCACCTCAGTCGGTGTCTTAGGTGCTTCCCAGTTTTTGATGGCCTCTACCTTACCGGGATCGACATGGATACCATTCTCATTGATCACATGTCCTAAGAAGTGAACCTCGCGAAGCCAAGATTCGCATTTCGAGAGTTTAGCGTACAGTTGTTCCTTCTTCAGTAGTTCCAGAATTAACCTCAAATGTTCCTCATGGTCGGTCTTGTCCTTGGAGTAGACGAGGATATCATCAATAAAAACAATCACAAACTTGTCGAGGTACGCCTTGCATACTCGATTCATGAGATCCATAAATACGGCTGGTGCGTTGGTTAAGCCAAAAGGCATAACCGAAAACTCGTAGTGACCATACCGAGTTCTGAAAGCCGTCTTTGAAATATCTTCTTCGCGCACTCTTAATTGATGGTAACCAGATCTCAGGTCGATCTTCGAGTAGTAACTCGATCCTTGCAGCTGGTCAGACAGATCATCAATTCTGGGTAAGGGATAATGGTTCTTGATCGTCACCTTGTTCAGCTCTCGGTAGTCGATGCACATGCGGAAAGTCCCGTCCTTCTTTCGGACAAATAAGACAGGGGCTTTCCATGGTGATGAGCTAGGTCGGATAAAACTTTTATCCAACAAATCTTGCAATTGAGTGGACAGCTCCTGAAGCTCCGTCGGCGCGAGCCAATACGGGGCTCGGGCTATGGGTGCTGCACCGGGGGTCAATTCGATTTGGAACTCGACTTGTCGAATAGGAGGGAGTCCAGGCAAATCCTCTGGGAAAACTTCCGGAAAATCTCGCACAATCGGTATGTCTTCGATTCGCTTCTTCTCCGCGGGTTTCTCAACAATATGGGCTAAAATTGCCGGATGACCCTTTCGTAAATATTTCTACGCCTTCATGAGGGTGATGACGCTGGTGGTCATGCCGCTTTTCTCGCCCTGGACCGAAATGATCTCGCCGGAAGGGGTAGTTATGTGGACTATCTTGTCGTGACATATAATCTCCGCTCGGTTCTCAGATAACCAGTCCATGCCGACAACGACATCGAAACTACCAAGCGTAAAAGGTATAAGGTCGATATCAAAAGTATGACCCGACAGTTTCAACTTACATCCCGCAAGTACATGAGTTGTTTCTATAGACTTACCGTCAACTAATTTAACAGGAAACTTAGCATCTAACGGGGTTGGAATTAAGTCTAAGAGTTTACTAAAGGTTTTCGACACAAAAATCCTATCAGCTCCAGTGTCAAACAAAACATAAGCAAAACAGTCGTTCACAGGAAACTTACCGGTCACCACATACGGGTCGCTGCGGGCTTGGCCCGACCCAATGACGAAAGCTCTTCCTTTACCATTGCTCCCACCACTGCTGCTGCCTCCATTGTCTCATTCTGCTTTATCTTGGGGCAATCATTCCTGAAATGACCCTCTTGGCCACACTCGAAACACCCTTTAGTCTTCATAGGTGGTTTAGGAGCACCCTTTTCCGCTAGGTCTCCCCTACATTCCTTGGCCTGATGACCCATTTTTCCGCATCTCAGACACTTGACAAGGTCGCACGGGCCAGCATGATGATAGTTGCACCTGTTGCATTTCGGGTGTTTCCCAGCATAGCCGCTCGAACCCTGCCCGCTACCGTTGTTGTTATTGTTGGGACCCTGATTATTGAAGTTCCGAGTGAGTTCGGGCTTACGGTAGTGTTGTTTCTGTGGGAGGTTCGATGATGAGGACCTAGTGTTGTTAAATTTCCTCTTTCTATTACTCGGGTTGTTGTTACTGTTGTCAGTGCTCGGGTTGTCACGGGTTTTAGAGGTCGAACCTCTAGGTGGTAAAGCACCTTGGGTCACTTCCTGATCCGTCAGTTTGTGAGCTAACCGGATCGCTTGTTGAATTGTAGCCGGTTTAGAAGACGTCACCATACCCTGAATTTGCGGTACCAACCCATCGATGTACATCTTGATCCTCTTACTTGGCAGGTCTACCATCCGTGGACACATCACTGCTAGCTCGTGAGAACGAGTGGTGTAGGCTTCATTCTCGGAACCCACCATTTTCAATGACCAAAACTCAGACTCCAACTTTGCGATCTCCTCTCTAGGGCAATACTCTTCCCGCATCATGTTCTTGAACTCTTCCCAGTTCATAGCGTTTGCCAATTCCAATCCAAGAATTTTCACATTTGAATTCCACCAAGTGAGAGCAGAATCTTCCAGTGTTCCAGCAGCAAATTTGCCCTACTGGCAGGTGGACAGTTACACATCTCAAAAGCTGACTCTGCCTTCTCAGCCCAACGCAGGAAACCTATGGCTCCCTCAGTGCCCTTAAACGAATTGGGCTTGCAATTCAGGTAGTTCTTAAAGTACACGCTCCAGTTGGACCTCCAGCTTGATTCTGAACATGTGCAGCTAGAGCTGCCGTCGCATGGTCATTTAGTAAGGTTTGGAGTTCTGCTGCGGTTAAGTTGATGTTACCGCGACCGTGCCCAGCGTTTCTTCCTGCCATTTCCTAGAATCACAACACAAAATGTTTGACATGAATTTTCGGTTTCATATGCAACACACCATACATGTAATAAAAAGATAGGTAGGAAAGAAAAATAAAAGAAGCAAACATCACATCACAACCATATAATAATCCAAATAATAATTCATGATTAAAACCATTGTATTCGCTACAAAGTATTTAAAACCAATCCTTAAAATCATAGAAAATAATAGTTTGGATGGAGACAACCCTTCCATCTAGGTGTTATCATCCTTAGATGTCATCGTCTGAGGACACCTCTGAGTGTGCCTCTGGCTCAGCCGGTTCTTCCTCCGGTTCCTCTTCGGGTTCCTCCTCGGGGTCTTCCTTGGGATCCTCCTTAGTTTATGCTGCGTTCTGAGCAATTTGCATCTGTAAGATATCGCAACGTTCTAGCGCTAACTCTGTCCGGGTTCTTGCCACTTGGAGTTGCTCTTGCAAGTCTATCATCTCTGCTTGCATTTTCCTCATAATCTTCATCTGCTGATCATTAGCATCTTGCATTCCTTTCATAGTCGTTTTCAGGCGGCAAATTTCCTCCCTAGCCTCGGTTCCATCTCTTATCAATCCGGGAATGTCCTCTCTCGCCGAGCGCATAAAACCCAAGTCACGTTAAACAATAGCTGCGAGAACTCGCTCTACAGGTTCAGTTATGGGTGGTAGGGTGTTGGGGTAAGCAGGACGACTCGGGTGAGGTAGCGGGGGAACTTGTTCGCGATAAACCATACGCCTGATCAAACTCGGGTACCAATCCCAGCTAACGTCGTCGTCGTACATGCCTCCAGACAGACGATACCTCTTCGGTGCAGGGGCTTCTAGTTCTGGGACTACTCGGGGTGGCGATGAGGTGGGTAGTTGTGGTTCATTTCCATGAGCGTGAGTCATCTGGTCAGATGATGATGATGGTGTCGACATCCCTACAGGTAAGTCGTGTATGCGCGCGTATGAGTGAATGAGGTAAAGAGATAAGGTAACGGGAAAACTAAACAAAATATATATATGCAGTGCGTATAATTATAACTAATGGGTCGTCGCGGTTATAGTCTAGTATGCATGCAATTTCTAGTTCGCTATAACCAATGGCTCTGATACCAATCTGTCACACCCTCAAAATCCACTAACGGAGTTTTACCGTCAGAGGGTGTGAACTAACAGGATCGGAATCATTAGTTACAATCAAACCATAAATAAAGTTTTCAAACCACGAAAACGTTTAAGTGTAAATAAGTGCGGAAGCGTAAAACCATAAGCCAAGCGTTGCGTCACGCAGGACGACTTAAAAACCCAAATAATAATAGTTTAAAACAAGTTGCATAAACAATAGCGTTCAAAGTAATGCATGATCCTATACCGCGCGCCCGCCTCGGCTACCTGAGAATAACATACTAAAAGTGTCAACACGGGGTTAGTGAGTTCACAAGTTTATATAAAATAAAGCGTTTGCGTTTTGCGTTTTGCGTTACCAAATAGTGTTAAATCAATTATATATCTATAGGTAGCTAGCCTATAAAACAAGTATTACTAAGTGTTCGACACCGAAGCTGACTGTTTATCATGTGCCTTGCCACCAGGTCTATCCCGACCATGGTAATGTGTTAGCCAAAATTACACCCACTCGACCTCCAGTCGAGCTTAGCGTTGGGTGGGGTTTGTCAAACCCAGTAGTACTACTCAACAGTGACTCGCTATTATCCAATACTAAACGGTTCGATGTGAAGGACTTCAGTTGTTTCGTTTGCCACTTAGCCTTTACAAGTGATATATAATCAAATAACAAAATCTAAAAGCGTTTCGGAGTATGTATTCTCCCCCAAGTGAAAAGCGTTTAAAAGAGTTAAAACGGGGAAACGTGAACCTCACTGTTTCCGAAGAATTCCAAAAACAAGTCACCCAATTGATGCGCGTCACAGAAAACTCTCACTAGCGTTCTAAAACAACAAGGAGATTTTCTAAGTGTCGGAACTATTATCAAGTCTCTAGACTCGGCACATAATACCTATGCACAAGATACGTTTCGTGTTTCGTTTGCGAATTGTGAGTGTCTCAACAAGCACATTAGTGATACGTTACGTGTGTGAACAACTATTTACGTGTCAAGTGTTAATGGTGTACATAACTAGCAATTATCCCCACAGGGGCAATTTGGTCATAAACGTAGCAATTATTTAACAACAAGCATGTTTCATATATTTTCACATAGTTCAGCAGCTAGTTTTATCAAGACAAAATCCTACTTGAAAGATTACTATATTCAATAGATCACAACATATCAAATAATTCACCAAAAATCGTCACAAAAACATACATGAGTTAGGTTTCCAGAAAATATTTTATTGTATTTTTATTCCACATAGATTTCTTACAATGACCAAAACATTACAGCAAACTCACAGCAGTCAAACCCATGCGCAACAGAATGTTATTTGTTATTACCGTTAAATGAAAAATCCAATTAATGCAAGACCAATTGGGTTAGGTTCTTAACTCAACAGGTTAACTTCCGGAAGTGGAACCAACCCATTTGGTCTTGTAGTTCATGAGATATGATAATTACAAAACAACCTAACAGCAGGTCTCACAATTCAGATTTGCACTTCAGTTTTGTAAAATAATAAAAGTTAACTTTTACTCGTCCAAAAATTACAAACTTAGACTTTATAGAAACTAGACTCAACATAGTACCCTGTAGTGTTAACAACCTTGACCAATTTCCAAATTAACATTTATTTACAGTTGTCTAAACATAACTTACAATCTGTCCAGTACCAGTTTTGACCTTTAATCATATTTAAATCGTTTGACCAACCAAAACACCTCCAAATTAGGCGTGGTTGGACTTTCTGAAAACTAGAATCAGGGTACTACCTTGTAGACTCATAAATAGCTCAGTTTTCTTTTATATTCAACAAGTTACATGTCGTTCAAGTTTAACTATCTCTGCTGTCAAAACTCAGCAAGCACAAACAATCATCTAAAATGCATCCTAAGCATACGACATATCTCCAAACACGTAATAAACATAATTATTCATCAAAATCAGTAGTAACTCTCTAGGGTTTACAAACAATCAATGATTCAACAATCTTTCACCGTTCAAAATCACATATGATCATCAATATCAATAACCAACACATAATCAATCATCAGCTAGCATAAATCAACCCTAGTTCATCTTATTCATCAATTTTCGTGACCTAGGGTTTTTGATTAACCCATTCAAGATCAAAATTAAACATGTAAAATACATAGGATAGTTGTTTATACCTTCCTAGCACCTTAATCTTCAACCAAACTTGAAAAATCTTGTGTGTATGTGTGTGTATGATTGACGGCAGCCAAGGGAGCCAAGGGGGAGGGGGCCGATCGGTGTGAGGGATGGAGAAAGAGAGTTAGGGTTTTGTTTATTATTAATAATAATATGTTACACATAGGTCCCTCAACTTTTAAGTATTACTTTTCTAGCATAAAGTAACTTGTTTGCATCTTGAGTTAGTTTTCTAAATGATATTATCAAATAACACATAATTATCACATAATTATTGTTTGGTTGTTTTTCGTTTATTCACCAATGGTTTGCGTCAACTCGTTTGCGTTTCGGTGCAATCCCGAAAGACTACACATGTAGTAATTGTCAAGCGTCATTTAAACCCTAGTTTAAATGTAATGAGATGTGCGTTATAGATCAAGTGATCTTAAGTTTGAATTGACGGAGTTTGAGTTAACAGAGTTAACCTGAAATTGACGAGTGTCATAGTTTCTTCGAAACCACCAACATATCTTATATTCAAGCTATGCCCATTATTTGGAGGGTTCTAGGCACCATTGAGAGAATCATCGAAGAATAGAAGATAGATTTCAGCATCCAAAAACTGTCTCACCTTTATACCCTAACCACTCACGGTCCAAGTCGGTTCATACTGAAGTCCAAACCTCGACAACCCCATTTGATTTCAAAAGTAACCTTAAACGATTCCTTTTGGAGGAATCAGTTCTTTTTTGTAAATCGAAACACCATACCTGGTGGGGCTGATTTACCTTTAAAATGGGTCAGAAAGGGTAGGATCCTGAATCCTTAACAAAGATATAATCCGTGATAACTGATTTAATTCTGAATCGTTCTTCTTTATTATTTGCAGTTGAGAACTTTGCTTCCCTGGCCAAGCTACCTGGAACAGAAAAGAAAACAAAACGATTCCTTGCCCTGGATCCCGAGGTTAGAACTTTTTAAGCCCGATTCGTCCAAGTTTTTTGTGAAATCTCCTCAGCTCCAATATGTCAAGTAAGATTAGCGTAATAATTTAAAATAGATAATATTAGATAGAATACTTATCTGTTAATTTATCCATGTAGGTGCCAAAAATCTCAGAAGTCTGCCAGCAAGTTCTCCTTGGAGGATATTGACAGCATGATTACTCCTCAAAATATCAAGAAGGAGGCTTTGAAGGCAACAACCACTTCCGAGCCAAAGACTGCAACCACCAGAGCCAAGTCAGCTGCATCTAAGAGAAAGAGATCTTCCGATCCGAAACCCACTTCGACATGATCCTCACTGTAAGCATCTTGTATCCTGACATATTGAATTTAAGGATCCAATATCCTTCTAACCTCCTCCTAATTATTGGTTATAGGCTGTGAATACTTGCAAGGATCACTATGAAAAAATTGTGAACCAGATGAGTGAGAAGCTGTCCGGGATGGGAAGTTCTGTGGTCACCAAGGATAAAGCCCTAATCCAGCTCTCGAAAGACAAGAATCACTTGGAGGATCAACTATCCTCAGCAGAATCCCAACGCCAAGAAGAAGTGAAACAGGCTACCGAAGACGCTAAGTAGTGGGCTGCGAGAACAGTTTTGCAGGCTAGGATCAAGATGGCGATAGAGGTTGGTGATCCTGCTTTCGACAAGGCTGTTTGGGATGTTGAGAAGTGGAAGGCGACTTTGGTGTCTCTTGGTGGTGAGGAAGATGTGGAAATTGCGGATGAAGCTGGAACTAGCAGGGTCAAGGATGTTGTGGAAGTTGGTGAAAGAGCAGGTGCAGCGGAAGGCGAGGATGCTGCTTGAACGAGCGATGAAGGATATCGAAGACAAGGCCGGAGCCCGTTTTTTTTTCTTTGATTTTGTTTTCATGGATAATGGCCTGTAATGGATAATGGTAACTCGGTTGAAGGATCAGTGATCCTTAAGACAATTTCAAGGGGTAGCAAAGGTGGATGGATCCTCTGTTTTTGGGGATGAAGCCTTTCCTGCTTAACCCGGGTGGATGGTCCATCTTTTGTATGGTGAAATCCGGGTTAAGGATTTTGGGTAAGTCAGGGTGACTTAAGTTTAATAATATAAAACTTTTGACTATTTGCTTGTTACTTGTTATTTTGAAAATTTGTTTGATATAGCTTTAGCTTTATTGAAAGTTTTAAGAAATAATCTTGAGTAAAAAGTTTTAAGATAGAATATCCTTGCAAAAATAATTTAAAGATCTTAAATCCTTAAATAAAAGGGCTTACCAAGATCTTAGCCAAATAAATATAAATTGACAAGTAGAAATCATACCATAAGGTCTGACTAGACCTGAGTTACCATAAGTAGTAATCCTTTCGTGATCCTCGTAGAAGTAAGTTATGAATGTTAGATCCATAAGTGTTGATTCTTCTGTGATATTTATAGTTGAACTTAGGATATTTGTTGCAAATAACTTATAAGATTAATTGGGGTTAAACCCATCAAACTGGGCACAAGCCCATAAAATAAACTGGGGACAAGCCCGTGAAATTGGGACAAGCCCGTGAACTGGGGACAACCCCAAAACTTGGGACAAGCTGTAACATCCTACTTTTTTGTTATAATAATAATATAAATTTCGTCTATTTTGTAGTGGGTCGTTAACGGTTTAGATAAATAGAATATGAGTTGGGCTAGTGTTGGGTAAATGGATATGGGTTATGGACTTGGGGTATGAAAGAAGAAGGAAAGACCATGGGCTTAAGCCCATGACCTCTAAATATAAATACCATTAATCATCACTTAATCCACATTCACACATATTCCATACACCACCCAAAAACACACACTTAAGATTTCTCTCTAGTTCTTCCTTATCCCTAGCCGAAATCAAGAAGGAAACCGAGCACCGACCCGAGGTAACAATAGTTTAATATTATATGAGCTTAACCCGTTAGATATAGTTGCGAAACGACGACCCGACACCGTTAAACCGTTTAAATCACGAGATCCGGGTGGAATTGGGTATAAACCGAACCTATGATGAGCTTAGGGATCACCCTAGCTCAGATCTGGATCGAACGGGGCGAAAAACGATGAAAAACGAGTTAACACTCGTTTTTCCGGTGAGTTCGCGTTTTTCCGGCGGCTTTCCGGCAATGGCGACGCCGGAAAGGCGGCGCTGGAAAGTGGTACGAGGTTAAGGGGAATGTCAGAGAATAATCTGACATTCTCTGACCTAACCCTAGTTCTCTAGCGGAGCCTAACGAATTAATAGGTGATTCGTTAGCTGATTCGTATAAGGGAGCATAACGAACTAGACTTAGTTCGTGCTCAGATTATTTAAGGGTAATATAACGAACTAACTTCCACTTCGCTATGACCATTCGTTAACTGAGATAACGAATTAAAAAGTCCAATTCGTTACATGGACTGATTCGCTACATGAACTGATTCATTATAAGGTCCAATTCGTCATAAGGACCAGTTCGTTATGAGGTCTAATTCGTTACAAAGCCAGATTCGTTATAATAGTTAATTCGCTATGAACTCCTATTCATAAGAACTGAATAACGAATTAGAACTTTTATAAAATGACAGAACAGTCCCCAGACTTATAAAAGAATGAATTAATTACAATTAGGCCCTTGAACTTTTGAGTTAGCAAATTAAATAATGATTTAAAATCCTAATGAAAAATGTGTTACGACAGTTAATAGAAATAAAATTTTTCCAAGCTGACCTGGCAGCTCGACCCCAGCCAGGGGCTCTGCCCCTTGGACCCTGCTAGGGGTTGCCGCCCCTAGACCCCCTGCCAGGGGCGCTGCCCCCGGACCCCCGTTCGTTGTGGGTTATAAAAAAAGATAGAAATACGATATGAGATAGAATAGTTAATTGATACATGTAAATATTATACAGTTAGCCGTGCACAGCTCAAAAAAGGAATTACCATTAACGATGAACGTAACCGACTTCAGGTGAGTTTCTAGCCCCATTTCTTGTTATGTTTTCGGGGCTGTGTGCATACTCGATGTGATTAGTTAATACACTGATCCTAAGTGATAAGTGTATGCCATATATGTATTACGTGAAATCTATGAATGGTTTCTTGCCGGTACATGAACGATCTTCGGAATTGCATGTACTGCCAGGAAATGGTTGATGTTATATCTATGTTGTAATATGAAGAATGAATGATGTATGTATGTGCCAAAGTTACGATTATGTATATAGAAAGTATGTTAAGGAGGGATGGAAGAAAGGGTACCGGACCCTAATAATATCCGAGGATGGAGGGTACCGGACCCTTATTATATCCGAGGATGAAGGGTACCAGACCCTAATAATATCCGAGGATGGAGGACACCGGACCCTAATAATATCCGAGGATGGAGGGTACCGGACCCTAATAATATCCGAGGTATGTAGGGCGAATGCTCTTTATAACGTAAGGTTAGATATATATGTGTATGAAAGATTGATGGACAGGTTAAGTATGTAATGCGTACCTACGGGCACGTGTATGTGTATGTAAAGTAAGTTATGTGATTAACTAGAACTCACTCAGCGTAGCTGACTTTTAGTATGCACGCAGGCAAATAGGTTGAGGCAGCTAGCATGATGGAAGACACATGGCATGGAATCGAAGAGACTGGCATCTCGAAGAAATGTTGTGATGTTTTAAAGACTATGTTTTGTTTTAAATGACTATGAATGTTTTATAAGACAAGATTTGAAGATTATGTAATATATTATGGTTGAAGTTTTAATGTTCCTTGAATGTTTTAATTAACTCTGATATTAAGAACTGTGTTTATGAGTAAATCCAACACCAAAGTAGTCATGGCATAGCCCTGGGCAGCGGGCCTTGCTCGTTTGCTTTGCTGTTTTTCCGGGATCCTATGGTCATGTGTACCCCGTTTTCCCCCAGCGGATTCTCCTATCACCTTTAGTGATCCGCTCCGTAAGAAATCATACGTGACAATGCCAGCCTGTGTCACTGCACTTTCATACGTCTGGTGTCCCCCCGCGTTAACTATACTCCTCACTGCTGGAGTAAGTCCCCAAATATAACGTTCCACCCTCTTCGTCTCTGGGGTGACCAACCACGGTACTAATTGTGACAGTTCATTAAACCGGTTGGTATAACCCAAGTGGTCCGCCCCCTTCATCTCCAGATTCCACAACTCATTTTCCAGTTTCTGCAATTCATTCTTTGGGCAGAAATGTTCCAACACAAGAGCCTTAAGCTCTGTCCAGGTCATGTGGTTTGTCGCCGCCTGACCTCGAGTCTGTACTATGGTGTTCCACCATGTCAAGGCATGGTCGGTGAATGTACAGGTGGCGTACTTAACGACACAATCCTCGGGACAGTTGCTGATATTCACCACTGATTCTATTTTCTCTATCCCTTTAACTAACCCATTCGGTCCTTCAGACCCGCTAAACTCTAATGGCTTGCACAACATAAAATCCTTGATCGAACATCCCCTGGATGCACGAATCGGTTCAGTACGGTTTGTCTCCACCGTAGGTATAGGGCCATTGCTGTCAGTAAACCACCCTAGGCGGTGCGTCATTACTCGGAATAGTGTTATCATTCCTTGGAGGGTTAGCATTTTGTTCCCCGTCATTATTTATGGGCGTTTGATTGCTCGGAGGGGTTGGATTGGTCGAGTTGTTAATACTGGCGGCGTTGCGCGATACTATATCCGGTATCGCCGCCTCCAACTGTTGAGCAATCAAACGGCTCACATCTACTTCCGATATTTTCGTTGATCGTTTCGGTGCCATTCTACACAACATCAAGAAATACATATAATCAATACCATCTCAAATTATAAAACACAATACATATTTCATTCATTAGTAAACATTGATACATATTACACAACATCAGTTTACATACTTTCCAGTCAACATTACACAACTAAGTTTTAATACAAGGGCCCTATGTCGGTATCATCTCGACATAACCCGTAAAAGGGTCAGTGCTTGAATGATACCCAAAAGTATCTATAAAGATATGCCCCAAAAGAGACCCACCCTAGGGGCCAGTGGTTGTATCATAACTAAACAAGATTCACTCCGTGTTAGTATCACCACTAACTACTTACACAGAGTATCAAAAAAAAGGTCCCTGTCTATCCCCAAACCCAAAACAACTAAACATGGTGGTAAACCAACCCCACCAACATCGCCACCAGCACCACTAACACCGCCATCAGAACCCGAACCCGACTCTCCATCCTGTCAAGCATCCATTGGGAGTACGAGCACTCCCTCTTCAGTTGGGCTATTGCATACTGATGATCCAGTATGCAATCACCCAGGTACATTCTCCTTTGGACTCCCACCGTCAAGGCGGCGGAGTGCTCGTTCACCTGTTCGGTGAGCGTTCGGAGCCAGGCCGCAGCATCCCGCTCCTGTCTCGGGAGACCCCACACTGGTAGGGTCGCAGGCTCGGGACGAGAGCTGGAGGACTCGCCCCTACGAGTAGCAGGTCTGGGTGGGGGCGAGATAGGTCGGACCGGTGGAATACTGATCCGCGCCGTGAGGCGTGGTCCGAATCCAGGGGGTGCAGGAGCGACCTGTGGTGCGGGTGGGGTCGGGGATCTGGCCATCCTAGCTGAGGAGGACTGGCCGGAATTCCTCAAGCTAGCCTCGGAAGGCTCGGTGCTGGATGCTACAAGAGGGCTCCCGGAGTCCCCGGAGCTGACCTCCTCCGGGTCCTCCTCGAACTACGCACTGGGGGTTCTTGACATATTACCTGCACACAAGTTAACAAACATATAGTTCTTTCCATGGTGTAAATCATAATTAAATTAATATGCACTTACTTATACAACTTGTCCACATAACAATATTATCACATATTTGCACATATGTTGCCAATTTTACCTATTAAAGTCCCCCGTGACTTCCCCTGGATTCCCTCGTGTAGACAAGTCTGTTATTATGTTCCGGACCATAATAACTCACTTGTCCATCCAAGTTCATCCCGATCTCGTCACAATATATATTTAGTTGATATTCAGATCCTATAATACATGAGCTACTGGTTATATTTTAGGTATCTTTTAAAGACATCCTAATTCTTTATAACCAATGGCTCTGATACCAAGTTCTGTAACACCCCGTAACCGCAGCGGAAACGTACACGGGATGCAACAGACACATCTGATATCAACAGCCTTGCTTATAAAGAAAATACCACTACATTAATTTATATCATATTACATTTTTGCTAGTTTCGTTACTGTCTAGGTGTTACACACAAGTTTTACCGATAAGACATTAATATATTCATTACAAAATATAGATCAGCAAGCTTCCAACAAGTAGCACAGATCATTAAGCACATATCAATCATTCCAAGTTGGGCATACCTAGAAAACATGTAAAGAAAACGGGTCAACTACGAATAGTTGGTGAGTTTCACTAATTTAAATAAACACTGACAGATCATTTTAATAATCATTTATTAGCAATGTAATTATGCTGGGAACTATGTTTCCCCAGAACATTTATACCCTCTGGGAACTATGTTACCCCAGAACAATAATACCCTCTGGGAACTATGTTACCCCAGAACAATAATAACCTCTGGGAACTAAGTTACCCCAGAACAATAATAACCTCTGGGAACTAAGTTACCCCAGAACAATAATAACCTCTGGGAACTAAGTTACCCCAGAACAATAATACCCTCTGGGAACTATGTTACCCCAGAACAATAATAACCTCCGGGAACTAAGTTACCCCAGAACAATAATAACCTCTGGGAACTAAGTTACCCCAGAACAATTCCACACGATAAACAATTTATATATATTCTGTGCATCAAATCATATATATATAAATATACAAGTGTTTCCATACGATCGATATGTACTTAAATACTTTAATAACGACATGCTTTCCGCCCCGGGAAAATATTTAAAATAGTTCAATAAAAAGGGGCTCGTGAAAACTCACCTTTCTGTGAGTCGGGACGTGATACAATGAACTGCTATAAGCCTGGATCTGTAATATAATATCTAGTCGTTACTATATAATTCCCATAAATTAAATACGTGTCAATCGGTACATCTGGGGACATTGTTAACCCATTACTGTACTCGATCCGGGGACAATGTTAACCCCGTGACATTCCTAAGGACTCAGATTGTGCCATTACTTAGAGTCTGACGGTCAAAATTATCATTTTTATGTTTTCCTTGATTTGCGTGCCTGGCACGGTTATCCGTTTTTAGTTTCAAAAAATGAGTTTGTTCACAACCGACCCAAAAATGGTGTTTGACTGTTATTTTAGTTAAAGTGATGAAATTAGAGCTCGGTTTGGACACCCCGTTTGGCCGCGGGGCCCGTTTCCGTCATTTAGGTGCCGGAAACAGTAAAATCGGGTGAAATTACCCAAATCGTCCGAATTATTTTCGGATGATTTACTTTTATTTAATTTACTTAGTAATATGAAAATGGTCCATTTTTAGGTTTTTATATACCAGTCAGCTCGCTTATGCGAGTTTTGCCGGTTTACACGTTTTAAGCTTTAAAAATTTGTTTTTATGTTCTTTTTAGCACAAATAATTACTCATTTAGTCTCGGGTCTTGAAATTTTGCACAAAGCTTATTTTGACAGTAAGGGATTTTATAAAAAATTTTCCAGGTTTATTTTTTTATATTTACATTTATTTATCTATTTTTCATCATTATTGAAACACTAAATATGTCAAAAATACCAAAAGACTTTAGAAAAATCCCAAATTTTTCCGGGATGCTCCCTGCCATCCTCATGACTCCCTGGAATTTTTCCAGAACCCAAAGCTCATTTTTCAAGCCATTTTCACAAAAGCCGAGCTAGAAAGCCCTATAACTCGTTTTACCGAAAAGCCCCTTTAGACTTCTCCAACTGAGCTCAAATTTTGTGTGTGACTTTTATATGTTATAAAAAGCTTATCCTAAATTTTCCAGAATTTTTCATCAAGTTTAGCTATTTTTCACCATTTTTGGCCAAAACCGAGCATTAAATTCACCAAATATTCATCTTTTATCCAAACATTACCAAAAATTCACAGATCTCATATTTACATGTGTAGATCATCTCTGTGAAATTTCATGACCCGACTCTAAGCACACTACAATCTGTCCAAAATCACTAAATCACACGAAAACCGAACTATCTTGTGTTTTCTAGCGTTAGATCGCAAAGATCTTGGTTTCTAGCCTTTGCTAGCCACTAGATACAACACTTACAAGCACAATAACACTATACCAAGCAAGTTACACCAACAATCAAACCATTTCTTTCATAGTGTCGGTTTTGATATAAAAACAAAGGTTTTAACCGTAAAAAACCGTTCTCGACTCTTTTTACTCATTTCTTGGACCAAGATCCCTTGTATAACTTGTATACATCTCTTGATCATGCAAGAGTCGGTTTCATCTCGGGTTTTCTCCCGTCTTTCACATAGAAATTCATTTTACAAGATTCTAACCGTAAAAATTCGTTATTGACACTTTTAACTCGTTTCTTGGATCAAGATCCCGTGTATAACTTGTATACATCACTTGATCTAGCAAGGATCGGTTCCATCTCGGGTTTTCACCCATATTTCACTTGGAACCTCTTGTTCTTGCAAAACAACTCAAAATTAAGAAATCAACACCAAAGATCTTGCATTATAACATGCTTATACCTTGTGTTCTTGGTTAAAAATGATGATCTTGATGAACAATTGAATGTATGGAAGGAATTGAGAGAGTTTTGATCTTGTAAAAAAAGAAAAATGAATTGATAATATTGGATAGGGTGGCCGATCGGTCCACCTTATGGGGTGGGGTGGGTCCCACACATCCATTCTAGGCCACACATTCGGATCACGCAATCCGGATAATGTTGTGGATAATCTGGTTCAGTTCGTTTCTCGTTTAAACTCGTAATTCGGCTTAAAACGAGCCTAAAATGGTTGTTTTTCGGGTTAAAATAAAATTTACATAAAACCGACTTAAAAACTTTAAAAACTTAACCCATGACATTAAATGACTTAAAACATCGTATTGTCGGTATTTGTGCATCTTTTTCGGTTTGATCGATCGTCTCTTGCTTGGTTTGATGTTAAAGGTTTCGTTTATCGTACCGACGTACTAATAAATCGAAATCCTTTTTCTGTGCTATAATTCACTTATCCCGAAGCATTAATACTTCGAAAACATCACTAAACATTATATACTTCGTCTATAATGTAATTCCCGATTCGTTCGGGTTTCAATAATCGTTCATTGGTTAATTGTAATTCCAATACGATTCACTATATAATCGAGTATGATTCGTACTATGAATCATATATACTCGTATATACGTACTATAACTCATATAATCAATATTAAATGACACGTAAATAGTATATACCGGCTAGGGTATACCTGGATTTGCCGGAATCGTTACATTCTCCCCCCGTTATAAAAATTTCGTCCTCGAAATTTTACACGTCAACTACTTCCTTTTGAGGAAATAGGTGGGGGTATTTCTTCCGAAATTCATCCTTTCGTTCCCAAGTGAATTCTGGGCCTCGTTGCGAATTCTATCTAACTTTGACCAACGAGATCTTATTGTGTCTAAGTTGCTTGATCTTACCGTCCACTATTTCAATGGGTTCCTCTACGAAATTGAGCTTATCATTTATTTGAACACCCTCTAAGGGTAACACCGATGTCTCATCCGCCAGACATCTTTTCAAATTTGACACATGGAACACGTTATGAACTGCACTTAGTTCCTCAGGCAGTTCTAATCGGTAAGCTACCGGACCGATTTTTGCAGTGATGCTGAATGGTCCAATGTATCTAGGGGCCAACTTCCCCGCCTTTCCAAATCTGACCACTCCTTTCCAGGGTGATACTTTCAAATATACCTTTTCCCCCTTCTCAAATGACAACGGTTTTCGACGGGTATCAGCATAACTCTTCTGCCGATCCCGCGCGGCTTTCAGGTTGTTCTTAATTTCAAGAATCTTGCTGGTCGTCTCCTGGACCATATCCGATCTAATGACCTGCGAGTCACCCACTTCAGACCAGCAAAGTGGTGATCGGCACTTCCGTCCATACAATGCTTCATAAGGTGCTGCCTTTATACTGCTATGGTAACTGTTATTATAGGAAAATTCAACGAGTGGGAGATGTTGATCCCAGTTTCCCTTAAAGTCCAGTACGCAGGCACGAAGCAAATCCTCCAAAGTTTGAATGGTCCTTTCAGACTGACCGTCGGTCTGAGGGTGGTAAGCTGTGCTTAGGTCAATACGTGTTCCCAATGCTTCTTGGACAGCTTGCCAAAGTTTGGAGGTGAAATGGCTATCCCTATCGGAGATGATCGAGATGGGGATGCCATGACGAGACACTATTTCATTTATATAAATCTGCGCAAGTCTCTCAGTGTTATAATTATTTCTAATCGGGATAAAATGTGCCGATTTGGTTAATCGATCCACGACTACCCAAATTGCATCATGTCCCCGGGGTGTCTTAGGGAGGTGTGTCACGAAATCCATCGTGATTTGCTCCCATTTCCATTCGGGAATTTCCGGTTGTTGTAACATTCCCGAGGGTTTCTGGTGCTCCGCCTTAACTCTCGCACACGTCGTACACTTGCCGACGTATGTGGCTATATCCTTTTTCATACCTGGCCACCAGTAAAATTCTTTCACATCCTTGTACATTTTATCTGATCCCGGATGTATGGAATATTTTGATTTATGTGCTTCGTCCATGATCAATTTACGAAGGTCGTGGAGGGTCGGAATCCAAATCCGGTTTTTGAAATAGAGAATTTCGTCCACACGCTATTCGAAATTCTTCTCGTTACCGTAAAGTCCCTCTTTTTCCAATTGTTCCTCTTTCAACGCCTCGCGTTGAGCGACTCGAATTAAATCCGAAAGGTTCGACTGGACTATCATTTCCAGCGCTCGCACGCGTAGTGGCTTAACTCGATCTTTCCTACTCAAGGCATCGGCTACAACATTAGCCTTGCCGGGGTGATATCGGATGTCACAGTCATAGTCACTCAGTAACTCGACCCACCTTCGTTGTCTCATATTCAGTTCTTTCTGATCGAATATGTGTTGCAAACTTTTATGATCAGTGAAGATGGTGCACTTTGTACCGTAGAGATAGTGCCTCCAGATTTTAAGTGCGAAGATGACTGCTCCCAGTTCTAGGTCATGAGTAGTGTAATTTTTCTCGTGAACTTTTAATTGTCGCGAAGCATAGGCTATAACCTTACTATTTTGCATCAATACGCATCCTAACCCTCTCCGGGATGCGTCACAATACACGACAAAACCATCGTCTCCGTCGGGGAGACTTAAGATCGGCGCTTGGCACAATCTTTGTTTCAGCGTTCGAAACGCGGTTTCCTGCTCTTCACCCCCATTCATATACTTCCGATCCTTTTGAGCCAGGAGGGTTAAAGGTTGGGCGATGCTGGAAAAGTTCTCTATAAATCGACGATAGTATCCAGCTAAGCCTAAGAATTGGCGGATTTCCTTTGGAGATTTAGGCGCTTGCCAATTCTTAATTGCTTCAACCTTACTCGGATCAACGTGTATTCCTTGGTGGTTTATAACGTGACCGAGGAATTGCACCTCTTGTAACCAGAAATTACACTTGGAGAATTTTGCATATAACTTCTCCTGATCCAGGAGCTCTAAAACTAACTTTAAGTGTTGCTCGTGCTCTTCTTTACTCTTCGAGTATATCAAAATATCGTCAATAAATACAATGACGAATTTGTCGAGATAGGGTTTACAGACTCGATTCATGAGATCCATGAATACTGCTGGCGCATTTGTTAGCCCAAAAGGCATAACTAAGAACTCGTAATGGCCGTAGCGACTCCGGAATGCGGTTTTTGGGATATCCTCCTCCAGGATTCTAACCTGATGGTATCCCGATCTAAGATCTATTTTTGAAAAGTAGCTCGCACCTTGTAGTTGGTCGAACAGATCCTCGATTCGGGGGAGAGGATACCTATTTTTGATTGTTAACTTGTTCAATTCCCTGTAATCAATGCACATTCTAAGGCTCCCGTCCTTCTTTTTCACGAATAGAACAGGTGCACCCCACGGGGAATAACTGGGACGTAAAAATTCTTTATCCAACAATTCCTGCAACTGGTTGGATAATTCTTGCATCTCGGATGGTGCAAGTCGGTAGGGCGCCTTAGCAACAGGGCCAGCTTGAGGTAACAAATCGATTCTGAATTCGACCTGTCGGGTTGGCGGTAATCCAGGAAGTTCCTCTGGAAAAACTTGTGGAAATTCGCGTACCACGGGAATATCGTCCACCCGTTTTTCGTAAGAATCAGCGGCCGTCAGGCTCGCTAGATACGCCACACATCCCTGACGTATATATTTTAACACTTTGAGGTGGGATATAAATGGTATCATGGTGCCGGATTTTTCTCCATGCACTAATACCTCCTCGTCATCCGACCCCCGGATCTTGACGATTTTCTTTTCACAGTTTATTTCTACCCTGTTACGTGCCAACCAATCCATTCCCACTATCACGTCAAAACTACCCAATTCTACCGGTAACAAGTCAACCAGGAAGGATTGTTCGTTCAGAATAAAAGGGCAATTCCGAACTATCCGATTAACTATCATGGTTTTACCGTTAGCGACTTCTACGGTGTAAGGTTCTATGGTTTCACCAATAGGAAGGTTTGCTATCGAAATGAATCTAACGGAGACAAAACTTCTATCGGCGCCTGTATCAAATAATACAGAAGCGTAATGATCAGAGACGAGGAAGGTACCTGTCACTATGCCGGGGTCCTGGCGTGCCTCGTTTGCCCCCATCACGAATGCTCGGCCTCGCGCCGGATTGGACGACGATGCCTGACCCGTGAGTTGTCTCCCGTTTCCTCCCTGGTTCAGTTTCGGGCAGTTCCTTTTGAAGTGATCCGTGCTGCCGCATTCGTAGCAAGCACGGCTAGTGGTCACCATCTGGTTTCCTTGCGGGTTCTGCTGTCGGGCTGGTTGAGTCCTAAATGGTTGCGCACGAATAGGTTGCGGTTGACGGTTCAGGTTGTTTAGATTTGTCTTACAATTTGGTGCGTAGTGTCCAATTCTGCCACACCGGTGGCACACCACCTCTTTGCACACGCCACCATGGTGGTACCCACATTTCCCGCACTTAGGAAACGTTCCCTTCTGCGGTTCTTGCCTTCCGCCCGAACTAGTCATGGCATAGCTCTGGGCAGCGGGCCTAGCTCGTTTGCTTTGCTGTTTTTCCGGGATCCTATGGTCATGTGTACCCCGTTTTCCCCCAGCGGATTCTCCTATCACCTTTAGTGATCCGCTCCGTAAGAAATCATACGTGACAATGCCAGCCTGTGTCACTGCACTTTCATACGTCTGGTGTCCCCCCGCGTTAACTATACTCCTCACTGCTGGAGTAAGTCCCCAAATATAACGTTCCACCCTCTTCGTCTCTGGGGTGACCAACCACGGTACTAATCGTGACAGTTCATTAAACCGGTTGGTATAACCCAAGTGGTCCGCCCCCTTCATCTCCAGATTCCACAACTCATTTTCCAGTTTCTGCAATTCATTCTTTGGGCAGAAATGTTCCAACACAAGAGCCTTAAGCTCTGTCCAGGTCATGTGGTTTGTCGCCGCCTGACCTCGAGTCTGTACTATGGTGTTCCACCATGTCAAGGCATGGTCGGTGAATGTACAGGTGGCGTACTTAACGACACAATCCTCGGGACAGTTGCTGATATTCACCACTGATTCTATTTTCTCTATCCATTTAACTAACCCATTCGGTCCTTCAGACCCGCTAAACTCTAATGGCTTGCACAACATAAAATCCTTGATCGAACATCCCCTGGATGCACGAATTGGTTCAGTACGGTTTGTCTCCACCGTAGGTATAGGGCCATTGCTGTCAGTAACGACCACCCTAGGCGGTGCGTCATTACTCGGAATAGTGTTATCATTCCTTGGAGGGTTAGCATTTTGTTCCCCGTCATTATTTATGGGCGTTTGATTGCTCGGAGGGGTTGGATTGGTCGAGTTGTTAATACTGGCGGCGATGCGCGATACTATATCCGGTATCGCCGCCTCCAACTGTTGAGCAATCAAACGGCTCACATCTACTTCCGATATTTTCGTTGATCGTTTCGGTGCCATTCTACACAACATCAAGAAATACATATAATCAATACCATCTCAAATTATAAAACACAATACATATTTCATTCATTAGTAAACATTGATACATATTACACAACATCAGTTTACATACTTTCCAGTCAACATTACACAACTAAGTTTTAATACAAGGGCCCTATGTCGGTATCATCTCGACATAACCCGTAAAAGGGTCAGTGCTTGAATGATACCCAAAAGTATCTATAAAGATATGCCCCAAAAGAGACCCACCCTAGGGGCCAGTGGTTGTATCATAACTAAACAAGATTCACTCCGTGTTAGTATCACCACTAACTACTTACACAGAGTATCAAAAAAATGGTCCCTGTCTATCCCCAAACCCAAAACAACTAAACATGGTGGTAAACCAACCCCACCAACACCGCCATCAGAACCCGAACCCGACTCTCCATCCTGTCAAGCATCCATTGGGAGTACGAGCACTCCCTCTTCAGTTGGGCTATTGCATACTGATGATCCAGTATGCAATCACCCAGGTACATTCTCCTTTGGACTCCCACCGTCAAGGCGGCGGAGTGCTCGTTCACCTGTTCGGTGAGCGTTCGGAGCCAGGCCGCAGCATCCCGCACCTGTCTCGGGAGACCCCACACTGGTAGGGTCGCAGGCTCGGGACGAGAGCTGGAGGACTCGCCCCTACGAGTAGCAGGTCTGGGTGGGGGCGAGATAGGTCGGACCGGTGGAATACTGATCCGCGCCGTGAGGCGTGGTCCGAATCCAGGGGGTGCAGGAGCGACCTGTGGTGCGGGTGGGGTCGGGGATCTGGCCATCCTAGCTGAGGAGGACTGGCCGGAATTCCTCAAGCTAGCCTCGGAAGGCTCGGTGCTGGATGCTACAAGAGGGCTCCCGGAGTCCCCGGAGCTGACCTCCTCCGGGTCCTCCTCGAACTACGCACTGGGGGTTCTTGACATATTACCTGCACACAAGTTAACAAACATATAGTTCTTTCCATGGTGTAAATCATAATCAAATTAATATGCACTTACTTATACAACTTGTCCACATAACAATATTATCACATATTTGCACATATGTTGCCAATTTTACCTATTAAAGTCCCCCGTGACTTCCCCTGGATTCCCTCGTGTAGACAAGTCTGTTATTATGTTCCGGACCATAATAACTCACTTGTCCATCCAAGTTCATCCCGATCTCGTCACAATATATATTTAGTTGATATTCAGATCCTATAATACATGAGCTACTGGTTATATTTTAGGTATCTTTTAAAGACATCCTAATTCTTTATAACCAATGGCTCTGATACCAAGTTCTGTAACACCCCGTAACCGCAGCGGAAACGTACACGGGATGCAACAGACACATCTGATATCAACAGCCTTGCTTATGAAGAAAATACCACTACATTAATTTATATCATATTACATTTTTGCTAGTTTCGTTACTGTCTAGGTGTTACACACAAGTTTTACCGATAAGACATTAATATATTCATTACAAAATATAGATCAGCAAGCTTCCAACAAGTAGCACAGATCATTAAGCACATATCAATCATTCCAACTTGGGCATACCTAGAAAACATGTAAAGAAAACGGGTCAACTACGAATAGTTGGTGAGTTTCACTAATTTAAATAAACACTGACAGATCATTTTAATAATCATTTATTAGCAATGTAATTATGCTGGGAACTATGTTTCCCCAGAACATTTATACCCTCTGGGAACTATGTTACCCCAGAACAATAATACCCTCTGGGAACTATGTTACCCCAGAACAATAATAACCTCTGGGAACTAAGTTACCCCAGAACAATAATAACCTCTGGGAACTAAGTTACCCCAGAACAATAATAACCTCTGGGAACTAAGTTACCCCAGAACAATAATACCCTCTGGGAACTATGTTACCCCAGAACAATAATAACCTCCGGGAACTAAGTTACCCCAGAACAATAATAACCTCTGGGAACTAAGTTACCCCAGAACAATTCCACACGATAAACAATTTATATATATTCTGTGCATCAAATCATATATATATAAATATACAAGTGTTTCCATACGATCGATATGTACTTAAATACTTTAATAACGACATGCTTTCCGCCCCGGAAAATATTTAAAATAGTTCAATAAAAAGGGGCTCGTGAAAACTCACCTTTCTGTGAGTCGGGACGTGATACAATGAACTGCTATAAGCCTGGATCTGTAATATAATATCTAGTCGTTACTATATAATTCCCATAAATTAAATACGTGTCAATCGGTACATCTGGGGACATTGTTAACCCATTACTGTACTCGATCCGGGGACAATGTTAACCCCGTGACATTCCTAAGGACTCAGATTGTGCCATTACTTAGAGTCTGACGGTCAAAATTATCATTTTTATGTTTTCCTTGATTTGCGTGCCTGGCACGGTTATCCGTTTTTAGTTTCAAAAAATGAGTTTGTTCACAACCGACCCAAAAATGGTGTTTGACTGTTATTTTAGTTAAAGTGATGAAATTAGAGCTCGGTTTGGACACCCCGTTTGGCCGCGGGGCCCGTTTCCGTCATTTAGGTGCCGGAAACAGTAAAATCGGGTGAAATTACCCAAATCGTCCGAATTATTTTCGGATGATTTACTTTTATTTAATTTACTTAGTAATATGAAAATGGTCCATTTTTAGGTTTTTATATACCAGTCAGCTCGCTTATGCGAGTTTTGCCGGTTTACACGTTTTAAGCTTTAAAAATTTGTTTTTATGTTCTTTTTAGCACAAATAATTACTCATTTAGTCTCGGGTCTTGAAATTTTGCACAAAGCTTATTTTGACAGTAAGGGATTTTATAAAAAATTTTCCAGGTTTATTTTTTTATATTTACATTTATTTATCTATTTTTCATCATTATTGAAACACTAAATATGTCAAAAATACCAAAAGACTTTAGAAAAATCCCAAATTTTTCCGGGATGCTCCCTGCCATCCTCATGACTCCCTGGAATTTTTCCAGAACCCAAAGCTCATTTTTCAAGCCATTTTCACAAAAGCCGAGCTAGAAAGCCCTATAACTCGTTTTACCGAAAAGCCCCTTTAGACTTCTCCAACTGAGCTCAAATTTTGTGTGTGACTTTTATATGTTATAAAAAGCTTATCCTAAATTTTCCAGAATTTTTCATCAAGTTTAGCTATTTTTCACCATTTTTGGCCAAAACCGAGCATTAAATTCACCAAATATTCATCTTTTATCCAAAAATTACCAAAAATTCACAGATCTCATATTTACATGTGTAGATCATCTCTGTGAAATTTCATGACCCGACTCTAAGCACACTACAATCTGTCCAAAATCACTAAATCACACGAAAACCGAACTATCTTGTGTTTTCTAGCGTTAGATCGCAAAGATCTTGGTTTCTAGCCTTTGCTAGCCACTAGATACAACACTTACAAGCACAATAACACTATACCAAGCAAGTTACACCAACAATCAAACCATTTCTTTCATAGTGTCGGTTTTGATATAAAAACAAAGGTTTTAACCGTAAAAAACCGTTCTCGACTCTTTTTACTCATTTCTTGGACCAAGATCCCTTGTATAACTTGTATACATCTCTTGATCATGCAAGAGTCGGTTTCATCTCGGGTTTTCTCCCGTCTTTCACATAGAAATTCATTTTACAAGATTCTAACCGTAAAAATTCGTTATTGACACTTTTAACTCGTTTCTTGGATCAAGATCCCGTGTATAACTTGTATACATCACTTGATCTAGCAAGGATCGGTTCCATCTCGGGTTTTCACCCATATTTCACTTGGAACCTCTTGTTCTTGCAAAACAACTCAAAATTAAGAAATCAACACCAAAGATCTTGCATTATAACATGCTTATACCTTGTGTTCTTGGTTAAAAATGATGATCTTGATGAACACTTGAATGTATGGAAGGAATTGAGAGAGTTTTGATCTTGTAAAAAAAGAAAAATGAATTGATAATAATGGATAGGGTGGCCGATCGGTCCACCTTATGGGGTGGGGTGGGTCCCACACATCCATTCTAGGCCACACATTCGTATCACGCAATCCGGATAATGTTGTGGATAATCTGGTTCAGTTCGTTTCTCGTTTAAACTCGTAATTCGGCTTAAAACGAGCCTAAAATGGTTGTTTTTCGGGTTAAAATAAAATTTACATAAAATCGACTTAAAAAACTTTAAAAACTTAACCCATGACATTAAATGACTTAAAACATCGTATTGTCGGTATTTGTGCATCTTTTTCGGTTTGATCGATCGTCTCTTGCTTGGTTTGATGTTAAAGGTTTCGTTTATCGTACCGACGTACTAATAAATCGAAATCCATTTTCTGTGCAATAATTCACTTATCCCGAAGCATTAATACTTCGAAAACATCACTAAACATTATATACTTCGTCTATAATGTAATTCCCGATTCGTTCGGGTTTCAATAATCGTTCATTGGTTAATTGTAATTCCAATACGATTCACTATATAATCGAGTATGATTCGTACTATGAATCATATATACTCGTATATACGTACTATAACTCATATAATCAATATTAAATGACACGTAAATAGTATATACCGGCTAGGGTATACCTGGATTTGCCGGAATCGTTACACCAACCTCTTGATCATCAAACATATTACTAGAACTCTGCATTGTTACTTAAAACTTGGAAAAAATAAATATTAAGAATATATTATTCTTGAATTTATAATAAGAAATTGATAAGAATAAGTGATCAGATAGATATTACCAATTTTAGGATACTTGATCTGTAACATCCCGAAAATTCCAAAATAATATTAATTATATTACTTAATAATAGAGGGAAAGTTACTCGGGTTATCAGGAAATAAATAAAAGAATAGAGGTTGGTATGGGTCGGGCTAGTGTCGGGTAATAGACGTGGGTCTTGGACGTGGATTAATTGAGATGGGTTAAATGAGAATGGGATTTCAGGGATATAAATACCCCCAAAATCCCAAAATATCTTCATTTTCACCAAACTCCCTAACACCCCAAAAACACACACACACCACACACCTACCGCCGCCGGCCGGCCGGCCGAGCCAAGGGAAGAGTCGGGCAGGTCCGAGAGAGAGAGATTAGTGTACTAGCAAGTAAACGAGATCCAAACAAGCCCAAAAAGGTATGATTCTTGACCTTTAAGGTTTAAAGATCCAAGCTTTTTAGTGTATAAACGACCAAAAATGGTCGGGTAGCGTAGTGGGTGATATTGAACCATAGCAAGGGTGTTAAAATCGCTCGAAATGCCGATCAGAAACTAAAACAGCGGCTGTCTGGGCAACTTCGCCTTCATCTGGGCAACTTCGCCTTCAAAGCGACGAACTTCGCCTGCAAGCTAAGTTCGCCTGCAAGCTAAGTTCGCCTGATGGCAACTTCGCTGTAAAGTTAAGTTCGCCTAATTGATAACTTCGCTTACGGCCAAGTTCGCCTGATGACAACTTCGCCTAAAGCTAAGTTCGCCTAAGGTTTAACTTCGCCTAAAGCCAAGTTCGATTAGGAAGTAAACTAAAAATCTAATGAAAAATCTGATGACAACTGCCCCTTGGACCCTGCTAGGGGCTGCCGCCCCTAGACCCCGCTGCCAGGGGCGCTGCCCCCGGACCCCCGTTCGTTGTGGGTCATATAAAGATAGAAATACATTATGAGAAGTGATAGTTAATTGATACGTATACTTGTTATACAGTCAGCCGTGCACAACTGAAGAAAGGAATTACGATTAACGGTGAACGTAACCGTGTTCAGGTGAGTTCTAGCCCCATTTATGTGTTACGTTTTCGGGGCTGTGTGCATACTCAATATGTTTGTTAATACACTTATCCTAAGAGATAAGTGTATGCCTTATATGGATAATGTGAAATATATGAATGATTGCTTGATGGTACGTGAACGATCTTCGGATATTGCACGTACTGTCAGGTTGCAGCGCTAAGAATAAGGTAAGTATGTTATGTATGTTTATGTGTATGAACATGATAGAGATAATAGAAGAAAGAAATGATAACGTATGGTTGTATGGTTACGAAGAGGGTTCCGAGCCCTAGTAATACTCGAGGAATGTAGGGCGTAATGCTCTTTATAACGTAAGATATGAAAGTAAGATAATACAAAAGAAAGTAAGAAAGTATGAACGAAAGGATATAATTTTATGTGTATGCCGTGTTTGGTATATGTGATCGATACGATTGATTGCTTGACGGTACGTGAACGATCTTCGGATATTGCACGTATCGTCAAGGGAAGTGACTAGCTCCTCACATGGATAATAAATAATAAAGTATAGTGTTCCTTTTATGGAAGGTATAGTGTTCCTTTTATGGAAGGTATAGTGTTCCTTTTATGGATAGTAAAGTGTTCCTTCTATGGATAGTATAGTGTTCCTCCTATGGAAATTATATATGGTAGGGTAATGGTAATGGTTCTTTTAATAAATATTACGTGACGATCCTCCTATGGATATTTATACAAGGTTAAGGTAGTAATATGTGTCTTCGGATACGGGAAGTGATATATGGGAATAAATTGTATGATACCTGATTAACTAGAACTCACTCAGCGTAGCTGACTTTTAGTATGCACGCAGGTGAGCCGATTACAGAGCTAGCAAGAGGATGACGCATGGCATGGATTGAACGGCTGGCATCTAAAGAAAGAAGTAAAGATGTTTTAAATATAACGTTTTGTGTTATGGTATCAAAGAAAAGATTTAATGTTTTGTAACAAATGATTGATGTTTTATATTCCGCGAAAAGTTTTAATAAACTCTGATTTGAAAAACTGTGTTTATGAGTAAATCCGACACGAAAGTAGGGCCACCGGGTTCGGGGCCTTACATGATCCTCAGAGGATACTTGATCCTAATCAGAAAAAGTACTTCTTAAGGTGGATAACATTCCATGCTCTTGGCAACCTGTTGCCTTCCATAGTGAGCAAATGATATGCACCTTTCCCGGCTTCTGATTCAATCAAATAGGGACATTCCCACTTAGAAGCTAACTTTCCATCGGTCGGGTTGTTTGTATTTTGGAAGGCTTTCCTCAAAAGCATATCTCCTTCTTGAAATCTTCTGATCCTTATGCTTTTGTTGTATGCTCCAGCTACCCTTTGTTGATATGCCGCCATTCTGATCTTGGCTAGGTCTTTGAGTTCTTCAACAGTATCCAAGTCTTCGAGAAGGATTTCTTTATTGACCTCAGGATCACGGGTGCTCGTTCTGGCTGTAGGAACCACCATCTCTGTAGGAATTACTGCTTCTGATCCAAACACCAATGAGAAGGGTGTTTGGCCCGTTGCATTCTTGGGTGTTGTCCTGTCAGCCCAAAGAACATAAGGTAGCTCTTCGGCCAACTTTCCTTTCTTGGATCTTAGTTTCTTCTTCAATTTGTTGATGATTATCTTGTTGCTAGACTCCGCTTGACCATTAGCTTGAGGATGCACTGGAGTAGAGGTAATCATCTTGATGCCTCAACTGTCACAAAAGTTAGTGGTTATGTTTCCGATAAACTGGAACCATTGTCAAAAATAATTTCTGAAGGGATACCAAATCTAGTAATAATATTTCTTTTAATGAAAGATATCACCTATTTTTTGCGTACTTGAACAAAAGCTTCTGCTTCTATCCACTTTGAAAAGTAATAAGTCATTACAAGCATGAATACTCTTCCTCCTGGTGCCTTAAATAGTTTACCCACAATATCCATGCCCCACTTCATGAAAAGGCCATGACGAGGATATAGGATACATAGGTTCTACTGGTTGATGAAGGATGTTTGCATGCCTTTGACAAGCATCACATTTCTTTGAGTATTCCATGGAGTATCTCTTCATTGTTGGCCAGAAGTACCCTGTTCTTAGAATCTTAGAGAACAGGGCTCTACCTCCAGTGTGACTACCACAATCACCTTCGTGAAAGTCTTTGAGCACCTCTTAGATTTCAAGATCCTCGATACACCTCAAGTATGGACCTGCAAGAGATTTCCTGTATAGCATATCATGTAATAAAATGTATTGTGATTCCTTGAGTTTGAAAGATTTAGGATTCTCCGTGGCTGGAATCTCTCCAGTTTGAATGTATTTTTTGATTGGGAGGATCCAGGATCCTTGGTTGTTTGAGGATGATGGATCCCAAAGTACGATTTGTTTGTCAGTTGTTATTTCCCTAATGTTTTGTTCTCCTATTGCTGGCGAGAGTATATGAATAATTGGGATCTTTGTGTCTTCTGGAATCTTCAAAGATGAGGCTAAATTTTCCAAAGCATCTGCCCCAGCATTCTCTTCCCTTGGTACATGTACAATGCTAAACAATTCAAAGGATTTTGCTAATTCCTTCACAACATCTAGTTATTTTATTAGTTTTTCTCCTTTAACAACATATGAGTCATTAAAGTGGTTAGCTATCAATAATGAATCTATATATACTTGAAGATACCTGATCCTCATGCATTTAGCTAATTACAAACCTGCGATCAGAGCTTCATACTCTGCCTCATTGTTCGTTGCTTGGAACTCACAGGCTATAGACTTGGGTAATATATCCCACTGTGGCGATTTTAGTAGGATACCCAATCCCGTTCCTCTTACGTTGGAAGCTCCATCTGTGAAGAGGATCCAAGGATCCTTGGTTTCTTCTAGTTGTTGAACCTCCAAGTCGACTTCTTTCTGCATGTCGCTACTGAAATCAGCCACAAAGTCTGCGAGTGCTTGTGACTTAACGGTTGTTCTGGGCTCATACTGAATATCATATGCACTCAGTTTCATAGCCCACTTGGCCATCCTTCCTGACAATTCTGGCTTTCTAAGAACATTCTTAACATGATAGTTAGTTCTGAAAATAATAATATGAGTTTCAAAATAATGTCTTAATTTAGTAGAAGCCATAATAAGTGCAAGAATTAATTTTTCTAAATGAGAATAACTGGCTTCTGCATCTAAAAGACTCTTACTTACATAATAGACGGGATGTTTTTCACCTTCATGGTCCTTCACAAGGACAGCGCTTACAGCGTTTCCTGAGACAGCTAGGTACAGGTATAAGGATTCTCCATCCACAGGCTTCATCAGAGCTGGAGCTGAGGATAAGTAATCCTTCAAGGCTTTAAGTGCAGCCTCATGCTTTTCCGTCCATTTGAACTTCTTATTTTTCCTAAGAATGTCGTAGAAATCTTTGCACTTCTCGGAGGATCTGGAAATGAATCTGTTGAGAGCAGCTATTCTTCCTGTCAACCTTTGGACATCTTTAGCATTTGCAGGAGACTTCAGGTTGATGATGGCTTCTATTTGCTCGGGGCTCGCTTCTATCCCTCTTTTGGTCACCATATATCCTAAAAACTTTTCGGCCTTAACACCAAAATGGCATTTTGACGGGTTCAGTTTCATGTTATATTGGTCGAGGATATTGAATGCTTCTTCCAAGTCTTTAAGGTGATCTTCAGCCCTCTTGGACTTGACAACCATGTCGTCTATATAGACTTCCATGGTTTTGCCCAACTGTTCCTTTAACATCATATTCACCAATCTTTGATATGTTGCCCATGCATTTCTTAGTTCAAATGGCATAGCAATATAACATTATATGCCGGTATGAGTCATGAATGTTGTATCCTCTTGATCAGATGGTTCCATCTGAATTTGTTGAAATCCAGAGGAAGCATCCATAAATGTAAGCATTTCATGTCCTGTCGTTGCATTGACCATGGATTCTATATGTGGTAACGGGAAAGGATCTTTTGGGCATGCCTTGTTCAAATCGGTAAAATCGACACACACCCTCCACTTTCCATTCTTTTTAGAAACAACAACCACATTAGCCAACCATCGAGGATAATTAACCTCTCTGATCATACCGGTCTTAGAAGTTTTTCAACTTCTTCTTGTATGATCGCGTTCCTCTCAGGAGCGAATTTTCTTCGCTTCTGATGGACGGGTTTAACAGATAAATCAAGGCCTAACTTATGAGTAATTACCTCCTTGGAAATACCTGTCATGTATGAATGTTTGAAGGCAAAGGTGGATTTTCTTCGCCTTAGGAAGGATACTATATCCTCCTCGATCTCACTAGGGATACTGGATCCTAGGAACACTTTTATATCTGGATCATCGGGATCCAATGATACTTCTTTTATGTCTTTATCCCGAGCTTCCAGCACGTCCCTAGGATGTTGCTGTGGTTTCTATGCTATAGTCTGTTTGGCTGCTGGCTTCATAAATGAAGAATAATAATTCTTAGCCTCCACCTGATCACCATCTATCCTTACTACCCCCCAAGGGGTCGGCAGTTTAATGCATTGATGGTAAGTAGAAGCTACTGCCTTCATTCCGTGTAGCCAAGGCCTGCCCAAAATAACATTGCAACATGATAGGTTATCGATAACACAAAATCTTTGATAAGAATTTAATCATTCGATGTATATTGGGAGGTTAATGTCCCCCAATGTTTTCTTGGTTTCTCCACTGAAACCAACTAGCACCGACGTCCTCGGAATGATCTCCGAGTCTAGTATGTTCATCTTCTAAAGCACATCGTGTTGGATGATATTGATCGAGCTCCCACCATCTACTAGGATCATGCGTACATAATGGTTAGCAATAAACAAAGTAACAATCAAACCGTCATGGTGTGGATCCTGGATGTTTGATTTATCCTCTTCATCGAAGAAGATCCTTTTGTCAGTCGTCAAGGTGGTGGATATAACCGGCCGTTCCCCGTTATCCAGCTTGGTATGCTTGGCGAGCCTCTTAGCTGCGGAGAAGGAAGTGCCACATATGTCTGAGCCTCCGGAGATGAAGTTGATCACTTGAGCATCTGGTGGGGGCGGAGTAGCTTTTTGAGGCCTCTTCAGGATCTTGGATCCTGGACTTTTTTTTCCCAACAGTTCCTTAAAATGGTCCTTACTCAGGAGGTATCCAATTTCCCTCCTTAAACCGATGCAATCGTCCGTCATGTGGCCAAAATCCTCATGGAAAGCACACCATTTGGATTTGTCTCTAAAGGTGGTTGGCTTCTCGTTCTTTCGGGGCCACCTTGCCTTCTCCCCTAGATCCTTCATGGCACAGATCAAACCATTGGTATCTACGGAGAAGCAATATTCAGAGATGCCAGGGTAGTCTTCATCATCATCTCCTTCTTCAATTGCTCGAACGTTTTGATTGTTAAACTTAGTGTACGGCTTCGAGTTGTTGTTTATTCTTGTCAGGGTATGAGGATACTTTATTCTTGTCAGGGGATTCTTGCTTTGTCTAAGCCCCCAATCGTTCTTGGATCTTTTTGTCGTCTTCCAGCCGTATGAACCTCAGTGCTCTGTTCCTTACTTCATCTAAAGACCTGCAAGGAGTCATCACAAGATCATCATAAAAGGGGGAGCCCCTCTGAAGTCCCATCTTGAATGCTTCAACAATAGTAGCCATGGCAAGATTTGGGATTTCCAGAGCTTCCCTGCAGAACCTTGTAACGAAATCCCTAAGGGATTCATCACTAGGTTGGATAACTCGGTATAGATCACTAGTTAACTTCTCAAATTTCTTACTACAGGAGAATTGTAACGATTCCGGCAAAATCAGGTATACCCTAACCGGTATATACTATTTATGTGCTATTTAATAATGAATATGCGAATTATGATGCGTTTATACGAGTATGTATGATTCATAGTACGAATTATACTCGATTATACAGTTAATCGTATTGGAAATACGATTAACCGATTAACTGTTATTGAAGCCCGAACGAATCGAGGATACATTATAGACGAGATATATGATATTTAGTGATGTTTACGAAGTATTAAAGCTTCGGGATATGTGAATTAAAGCACAGAAAAGAATTTTTGATTTAATGGTACGTCAGTACATTAAACGAAACCTTTAATACCAAACCGAGCAAGAGACAATCGATCAAGCCGAAAAAGATGCGCAATTATTAATAATATGATGTTTTAAGTTAATGAAAGTCATGGTTTAAGTTTTTAAAGCTTTTAAATTGGTTTTAAATAAATTTCATTTTTTAGGCCGAAAACGACCGTTTTAGCCTCGTTTTAAGCCGAATTAAACAATTAACCGAAAAACGAACTGAACCAGATTATCCAAAACATTATCCAGATTACGAGAATCCAAATATGTGGATATGAATGGAGAGGTGGGTCCCACCCCACCCCCCACTTGAGCCGATCGGACTATAGGGGGATATCCCCAAGTCCTTTATTCTTTTTCTAAAACAAAACTTCAACAATCTTCAATTCTCTCAAGATCTTGAATCAAAAACCGACAATTCTAGCAAGAACAACGAGGTAAAGATCGAGTTATATTCGTGTTCATCTTCCTTTCTCGAGTTTAATCACAAGAAAATGAGGTTTCAAATGAAAAAGGGTGAAAACCCGAGATGAAACCGATTCTTGCATGATCAAGTGATGTATACGGGTTATACAAGGGATCTTGGTCCAAGAAAGGAGTTAAACGAACCAAAAACGAATTTTTACGGTTAAATCTTTGTTTTTAAGTCATAACCGAAACCATGAAAGAAATGGCTTGATTGTGGGTGTAACTTGCTTGGTGTGGTGTTATTGTGCTTGTAGGTGTTGTATCTAGTTGATAGCAAGGGCTAGAAAGCGAGATCCTTGCGATTTGAAGCTAGAAACGCAAGGTAGTTCGGTTTTTGTGTGATGATTAAGTTTTGGACAGATTGTGACTCGTTTAGAGTTAGGTCATGAAACTTTACAGAGGTGTTAGATATATGAAAATATGAACTCTGTGAATTTTTGGTAATTTTTGGACAAAGGATGAATATTTGGTGAATTTAATGCTCGGTTTTGGCCAAAAATGGTGAAAAATAGTTAAAAATCATGAAAATTCTGGAAAATTTCAGATAAGCTTTTTATAACATGTATAAGTCACACACAAAATTTGAGGTCAGTTGGAGAAGTCTAAGTATGCTTTTCGGTTAAACGAGTTCTAGGGTTTTCTAGCTCGGTTTTAGTGAAAACGGCATTTAAAAAGGGATTTTGGTTCTGGAAAAATTACAGGGGACTATGGAGATGGCAGGGGTCATCCAGGAGAAATTTGGGATTTTTCTAAGATCGTTTGGTATTTACGACATATTTAGTGTTTAAATGGTGTTTAAAAATAGATAAATAAATGTTAAATATAAAAATTAATTCTGGAAATATTTTTATAAAATTCCTCACTGTCAAAAAGTGATTTGTGCAAAATTTCAAGATCCGGGATTAACCGGATAATTATTGGTGCAAAAACAAACTTTTAAAGCTTAAAACGCGTAAACCGGTAAAGTTCGCATAAGCGAGCTGACTGGTGTATAAAAACCCTAAAAATGAACTATTTTCATATAATTGAGTTAATCAAGTAAATATAAATCATCCGAAAATAATTCGGATGATTTGAGTAATTTTTAACAGTTTCCGGTACGCTAAAAACGGAAACGGGTCCCGCGGCCAATCGGGGCGTCTAAACCGAGCCCTAATTTCACAACTTTAGTTAAATTATCAATTAACAACTATTTTCGGGTCGTGTGTGACCAAACTCATTTTTGAAACATAAAAATGGATAACCGTGCTAGGCACGCAAAACGGGAAAAACGACTAATAGTAAATCTGACTAGTGAACTCTAAACGATATCACAATCTGAGTCCGGAGAAGTGTTTCTGGGTTAACATTGACCCCAGAACGGATACAGTACTGGGTTAACAGTGTCCCCAGATGTACCGGTTAACACGGTTACAATTATATTAATAGTGATTATAAAGTAACGAATTTAGGGATCGTATTACAGACCCGGATTAGTAGCTGTGTATTGTGTACTGCTTGCTACGTTAAGGTGAGTTTCACGAGCCCCCTTTTTCTGAATTGTTTTTAAATATTTTCCCGGGGCGGAAAGCATGTTGTTATGGAAATGTTTAAATACATACTGAACGCATGGATTTGCGTGGATTTATATATATTTTATTGTACGGGAATCGTACGGAAATGTACTAAGATGGTAATTGTCTGAGTTGCTAACATTCTAAGGCCCCGGAACATGAGTGATTAACTGAAAGCCGGTAGAGTGTGGATAGTACTATTGGTCTGACAAACCCAACTGGTCCGGCATGGATTTGCTGATGTTTCCCATCCAGTTGCACATGTCTATTTTGTTGTTATTTATTTTGCTATGTAATGTTAGACATAGCGGTTTGGGGCAGTTCCGTGGGCGGGGGATATGCCACGGGTCCGTGGGTGGGGGATATGCCACGGGGATTGTGTGTGATAGTCAGAGGTTTCACTTGTGGGCTCAGCATAATTACATCGATAATAATATTATTTTATGATAATGATTTAACATGGTTTACTCGAATTGTGAAACTCACCAACTATTTGTAGTTGACCCGTTTTCTTTCCATGCTTTCTAGGTACTCTCAAATTGGAATAAGTGTTACCTGTTTGATGATGCGTGTTTTTGTGAAAGCTTAGTGATCATTTTGTATTAATTATGTTAATGTAATATTGGTAAAACTTATGTGCTATCGCCTAGACGGTAACTAAACTCGGAACAATGTAATATGATGTAAATTAATGTAGTGGTGTTTTCTTTATAAGCAATGCTGTTGATATCAGATGTGTCTGTTGCATCCCGTTTACGTTTCCGCTGCGGTTACGGGGTGTTACAAGAATTGACTGTTGAACAAGTTAACTAAGTGTGAGAAAGAAGTAACAGAAAAGGGAGGAAGACTTAGCAGTCATTTTAATGCAGATCCTGTCAGTGTGGATCCGAAACCCTTGCACAGACAAGTTTCCTTGAGCCTCTCGGGAATTGGATTGATCTCCATTCTTTCCCTGTATTGGGCTACATGCTCTTCAGGATCAGTGGTACCATCATACACTTTCATGTTTGGGGATTGAAAGCGTTTCGGGATCTCTGCATCACAGATTGGTGGCGCAAATCTGGACAGTTTGTGGCTCCCTTCCGGTATCTCGGGGATTGGACGGTTCACCCTGGGTACGCTAGATATCATATCCTTAAGTTTCTGCAGTTCTTTAGACATGGCTATGTTGATACATGTATCCTGCATTGAACCATGGTTAGCGTTTAAGGATATAGGATCATACAGGTTACATATTTGTTATGTAAAGGTCGGCATTCTAGAATAATGGCTGAGATAAGAAGCGTCTGCTACAGGAGTTGGTCCACCAGAAGCTATAGTCTGCATGGGGATTATGTCTCCTTCATGGACCTCAGAGGAGCGTTGATGTCAAACCCCTAAGGGTCCTTGATCCTGAAAGAAGGATCCTTGACTATGGACGAAGGATCCTAATGGTTGAGAATTGAAGGATCCTTGAAGATATAAACCGAAGGATCCTGGTTGAAGGATCAATGGTCCTTGCTGAAAGGTTGAGGATCCTTGAGCTGGTTGACCCATGGACCCGTGGTGAAGGATAGATGATCCTTGCTGAAGAGTTGAGGATCCCTGAACCTGTTGACCCATGGATCCCTGGTTAAGGATGGATGATCCTGGGTGAAAGATCGAGGATCCTTGAGTTTGTTGACCCATGGATCCCTACTAGTGGATAGATGATCCTTGCGTGACTTGAGCCAAGGATCCTGGAGTGGTGAAATCCAACATCCTAGGCACCGAGGGAGTCTGATCCTCCGCTGGCCTCTTAGTTTTCTTGAGATCTTCAATCTACCGAAGGATCCTTTGGTTGGTCTCGTTCTACTGCTCCATGTAAGCCTTAACCTGCGAAAACATAGAGAAAACATCATTGTTAGTATTAACCACCGAAGTGGCTGCAACGGTTTTCGAGCTCTGGAAGACTGGTAGTTGCGTCTTGTTTCCAGCAGCAGCACCCCGTGGTGCTCCCGTGATTGGAGGAGGCATCAGTGGCAAAGTTCTTGATGAGAGAGGAACCGAAGATGGCATGATTGAAGAAGCAGAGGTTGATTGAGAGGCCATTGATAGTGATATGGGTATGAAAGGTTGAAAATTAAAAGGAAATAATATGGATTATAGCACTAATTGCCCCACGGTGGGCGTCAAATTGTTTTGGACAAAAATCTGCTAAGGATAATGTATCCAAATCTGTTATGTGAGGTTTAATGCTAAATGATAACAACGAATATATGAACAAAATAAAGATAAACACCATGATTTGTTGCAAAGAAAAACCCCTTGATCTTGTTTAGATCAAAGGAAAAAAACCCTGAGTGATAACAAATCGTCTATCACCACTTTATTAATCAAAAAAGGGTTACAATGGGTGGAGTTTATGATCGATGAATACAATCGAGCTACGTGTGTGTTTACAGAAAACTATCAGCTAGAGTATGTGCGAGTGTAATTGTGTGACCTAACATCGATCATAAACTCGATATATATAAAAAGAAAATACAACTAACAACTAACTCCTACTAATCCGCCATTTCTCCACTCTCTTCCTTCGTGCCTTTTGACCACGTGATGTAGAAGTCCAGTAGCGAAATAGGTGGTGGACTAAGTCTTAGAGCCGTTGCATTCATCAAATAACAACCTACACACAAGAGACAATTGTTAATAATACCAACTGCTGAGGATCCTTGATCCTGTTACAGCTTCGAAGCCCTTCAAAAGGATAATAGATCCAGATCTGCCATCAAGAATAACATATCCTCAGTGTCAAAATTATCTGCCCTCACACTTCTACCGACTTTGTTAGGGAACAAATTAAAAGAAAATAGAAAAAGAATCAAAGAGCTAGGAAATAAATCAGTATTTTTTATGTATTTCTTATTTATTTTTGATAGTGTTTAATGCTTGATATTTTATTAGAAAAATTATCTTTTAATTTATATTTTTGTTTTAAATTTTAAAAAAAATGTCGTTAAAGCCCCTATTCACCTAAAAAACAAAAGGTTTTGATGGCTTCAACGAGGCTTTATAAAATATACAACCAATGTCCAGTAAACACCACATGACGAAATATTACATGATGAATTTAGAATAAGACTTCATATGGCTTCAACGACAACACACATTGTAACTTGCATTCTCACTACGTGAAAAATAATTCACCTCTTTTTGTCTAGTCCAACAGCATCATTGTTATCATTATATCATTGTAATAAAAAAATTATATTTGCCTATTATGTACTTTTGTCTAGGTGAACAACATGCGTCGAAAAATAATCGTGATATGAAATAAGATGTTTTGAAAATAAACTACTCCGTAACAATCAAGTAGACTAAAACAAAGTGAGAAACTCAAGATATTGTTCTTAATTACATGACTTAAAAAACTTGTCTTGTGTACATTATGTATGTTATATACTAAAAATATCACATTCTTATTTCTTATGACCGGAAACATTAAAACTTTGTGGATATTATGTATAAGAGCATTCACACAAAAAGGACTCTTTAATATGTGAGCGTTTACTATATTTTTTAAAGTGTATTTATGAAGTGGAGAAGAGAGAAAATGTTATTGTTTATGTGTAAATTTGAAGAAACAATGTTAATACTCTATTCCTTTAATATTTGTTGAAAGTGATTGTGAATAAAGGCTAGAAAAAACGTAATTACCAAAGTATTGCTTAAATAAAAATATGAAAATATAATGTAGTTAAAAGATGAAAATAGAAACCACTAAAAGTAGTATTATCGTTTACCATAAGAATCAATCAAATCTACATTTTACTCGTGTATTCTCTAAAAAAAATAACTTTTTTTTTTTCACTTTCCTACAATAAATGATGCGTGAATCTCATATATTTTTAATAATTAAATTTGAAAATAATAAAATAAAAAAAAAGTATAATAAATAAATAAAAAGAAAAGAAAAGAAAGAAAACTTGTTGATGATTTCTCTAAAATTTAAAACCCAAAACCATTTATAAATCAAACAGATAATGCTTACTTTCCTTTTACACACATAAACATGAATCTCACCGTCACCGGAAAACCAGCCTCGCCGGAGATGGACCGCCGGATCTGGCGCAAAGTCCCGGTGGAAGTCCTGGAACGCATCCTCTCTTTACTCCCAATCAAAACCTTCCTATCCCTCCGTCCCACCTGCAAGTACTTCCGTTCACTCATCTTTTCCCCACTCTTCATCTCCAAACACACCGATTCACCCATCTCTTCCTTCCTATTATTATCCCACCCCCAGTCCCCTCACCTCCTCCTATACGACACCGTTTCAAACACGTGGCGCGGCTCTGGCCTTCCGTTATCCCGCTCGTTAGCCTTCACGCCGTTAATCGCCTCCACCACCTGCCTGTTATGCTTCTCTTCCGTACCTGACTCATCAAACTCATCCTTTATTATCCATAACTTGTTATCTAGATCCTCTAGAATCCTTCAGTTTCCAGAGTACCCATTCGCGTTTCAGTTGTTAACATTACTTACTAACCCTACTGGTTACAAGGTGTTTTGCATATCCTCCGGACACTCGTCTAATAATAGTGCCTACATTTACGACTCCAGATCGCGTGACTGGAGTAAGCACGAAACGATTAACCGAACACTGGGAGACAGTTATCATCAACAAGGGGTTCTTTTCAATGGATCTTTGTATTTCGCCACCCGCGAGCCGTTTCTCGTGGTTAGCTTTGACATGGATAGTGGGAATTGGAAACTACTCGATCTGGAACTGCCGGACGAGCTTACGTTCGTCCGGTTAGCTGCCGCGACCAGCGGAGACAGGTTGTTTATGTTTGGTGGAATTGGGAGGAACGGGATATCAAAATCGATGAAGATTTGGGAATTGGATAAGAGTGAAGGTGAAGGTGAAATGAAATGGGATGAGATTGAGAGTGTACCGGAGTTGATGTGTCGGAAATTTGGATCGGTTTGTTATCATAATTATGAGCATATTTATTGTTTCTGGCATCAAGGGATGATTTGTGTTTGTTGTTATACTTGGCCCGAGGTTTTGTATTACCGAGTGGGGCGAAGGACGTGGCACTGGCTGCCGCAGTGTCCTTCGCTCCCGAATAAGTGGAGTTGCGGGTTCAAGTGGTTCTCGTTTGTACCGGAACTGTATGCTGCTGTTTAGTTGGTTGCGCGTTGGTGTGTTGTATTTTGTGCTTTGTTGTTCTGTACTGTGATATCTTAAATTTTTTATTTTATTTTATTTTTTGATATGTGAGTTTGAATCTGTTGACGAAGTCGAATTTGATGCTAGAATGTTGTAGCTTTAGAAAGTTGAGGATATGACAGTTAGCTTAAATTTTAGAAAATCACACATTTTAATGTTGGATGGGCACTTGCGGGTACTGCTGTTGAATCAGGTACACTATCACGGGTCTTTACTCTAAGGAAATCGGGTAGTGTAAAAGGATAGTAGTCATCGAAGAAAGACGAGAGAGAGAGAGAGAGAGAGAGAGTTGCCTTTGTGTGTTTGTGTGAGGAAGACGGTGCAAGTGAGGGCTGGGTTCACATGGGTAGGGTCACCGGTGAATTGTGGGTCTGCGGGTACAAGTGAGATGCCGGTTTTTTATTCGGTTATCGGTGGGTAGCAGGCTGTCCACCTTAGAAATGAAAAGATTCTATGTATTGATTATAGACGCAAACAATACTGATGAAGTGTAAGGTAACTATTTACATTAGAATTAGAATACAACCACTAACACATACAAACGATATCATTCCACATTTCATGACTTCTTTCCAATATGAAGGTTAATACATTGACTTAAAAAAAGGTCAGAATGTATGAACTTACATAGTGTTGGTCACTTTCATAAAGTATATCACTTACAGCAGAAGCACAAATGACCCTGCTCAACATAGGCATCTGCAACTGCACATAACAATCACAGGAATTATAGGTCTTCAATTTGAAGAAAAACAATTCATCATGTACATAATTTGTGGGTGAAATAAGAGACGACACCCCTCGATGTTCTTGCTTATTTCTCTAAATCACTCTAGCAGCTCCGCTCAATAACATCAACTGGACTCGGATTAATGATGTGAATGCCACTCGCCGGATGATGGTGGGGATAGATCGCATAAATAATATCCGTTCTTATTCCACTGTATGAACATTCTCAATTCATTCCCTAAATTTTTGTTAAAGGGATTTTGTAAATTATAGGGTAAGGCTATGAGTGGCCAACAAAGACGTTAGTGACTCTTTTTTTAAATTATGGAAAATTTGTTTTTTAATATTTGTTTAAATTGATTGTGAGTGGAGAATAGAGGAACTTTAATGATAAAAATATATTATTTAATTGCACGAAGATAAAAATATAATATATTTTTTAATATATTTATAAAAATACGGAGTCTTTTCCAATGTGATGTAGTGGTAGGAAACTTGGGTTTCTCAATGGAGACCCAAGTTTAATTCCCACTTACAACAATTTGGAGGGGACATGAGTGACTTAATGAAGAAAGACTAAGATATTTTGATCTCCAATTTGATCTTAAGGACACCCGGGTTTAATCACCAGTGGACCCGGGCGGGTGAGTTTTTCCAGAAACTGAAGATAACTTTGAGGCGCTTAAAGACTATATATGGTTGGTACTATATATGGTTGGGTTAAGTCAGCTAGCGATGATCTTTTTGCCATTAGGTCACATAGTATGTAGTATATAGGAATTTTATATTTGTTGTTTGTTAAAGAAAGATGATATAACCGGAAAAAAAGGTTTGATGAGATAATTGGAAACAAGACGTGGGCCATAGTAGTGTGAACACGAGAATACGTTGCTCTATTTTGACTTTGGATACTAGATCGCATCCATCCTATTTGTCGCCTTGCTGGACCATTGTTTTCATATCTCTGTGTAAATCTAAAAGATAAATTCATTGGCCTAAAAATATTAACTTCTTTTCTTTATTCTAATAAACACATAAGATGTATTGAGGCGGTCTATTGCAACTATGTTGTAACATAATTAGCGAGAGCTAGTTATCGTGCCATGTAGATAACTAGTCATCTCGCGAATTTAAACGTTAAGAGTTAACTAGTTATTACCTCATTAAAATTGTAATTTAAATATTTAAAAAACAAAAAGAAAGTGATATAGTGAGGTGAGATGGATTTTTTAATTGGTTTACATAATTCATTGCCTAAACTTCAAACTGCGAGAGGAAGACAACATTATGATGATGGCATTTTCCACCATGGTGCAGCTCCATGTTTGTACCGGAGTGGTGTGAAGGACGCCTATCATACTCACATGACATTGATAATGTCCTCTCAACGATTTGTCTAATAAAGTATTTTTTTTTAAAAGTAAAACCTGGCTTCTAACTGGATAAAAATTATATTAGTTATTAGTCATAAATAGAATTTTTTTCTTTCTTGGAACGAAGTGAATAATAATTTTGATAGCCACGCTATTATTATTTTTTTGAAAGACTTGAGAAGTTGGCACACATCAATGACACAATTACACATTATAGACCGGTTCTCATCTGAGATAAGATCATAAGACCTATTCGGCTATTCCTACGTAAGAGTATGTTTTCCAAGGATTTTAATGTGTTAACGTCATAAAACAATAATATATATTTCTTACTTATTTTAGTATAGGTAAAATGTCAACAAAAATAGTATTAACTAAAATACTATTTTAGTATTTTAGTATAGGTAGATCTTGGTTTTCGCTTCCTTGTACCACTTCTGCTAGTGGGTGCTGGAAACAAATAACTAAAATTTGTGGGAAAAAGATTTGGAATGGTAATACTTTGGAGAGTTATTTCAAAGGTATTGTGGGAGATGGTTCTTCGATCAGATTTTGGGTCGATTCGTGGCTTTTTGAAGATCCTCTTCGGTCTTTGTACCCACAGTTATATAGACTTGAGAAGCATAGGTTCTGATTGCGGATAGACTGAAGGTTGTGGATGGCGTTAAAAATATGCATTGGCAGTGGCGTTCGAACCCAACAACCGCTGCAGAAGTTGCAGAATTATTCAATCTTATGGAGGCCATCTATGAGTTCGAATGGAAAGGTGGTATAGATAAATGGAAATGGAAAGCTTGTTCAACCGGTGAGTTCTCTGTTTCCAGTGTTAAAAAGCTGCTCGCTGCTGCCCCTAGTCCTATCAGTCAGGTTAAGATGCATTGGAAGGTTTGGACTCCTATGAAATGTAAGTTGTTGGTGTGGAGATCTATTATTAATCGGTTGCCGACCAAAGATGAGTTGTCTAAACGTGGGGTGATCTTGCAAAACCATTTATGCGAGCTATGTGATATGGATGTTGAAACGAATACGCACTTATTCACAGGGTGCTTTTTTACCGCTGAGGTTTGGAACGGGGTGGAGGCTTGGTGTCGTTTGCAACCTATGGTTATCTTTGATGTTACTGATTTGTTGCAGATCACAAGCTCCCAGCCTTTCTCTAAAACAGCCAAATATATTCTTCGTGACATTATCTATGTTGTTATGTGGGCCATTTGGATTGAGCGTAATGATCGTATTTTCAAAGGCAAACGGCGGCGGGCGATTGAAGTGGTCGAGAGTATCAAGATGTCATCGTATTTTTAGTTTAAACATAGATCTAAGTTGAAAAGTTTACTTTGGGTTGATTGGTGTAAATATCCGTTAGACATGGTGTAATTTTCGGTTTGTGGCCGGGGGTCCTTTCTTTGAGGACGCTCGTGGTTTTTCTTGATGAAATTTACCTTCCAAAAAAAAGGACCCCCCGCAAGGGGTTGTGAAAAAGTCCAAACAACAAAACAAAATCAAATGTTTTAATCAAAGAAAGTTTAAAAAGGCAATATTAATTTTGTTACCACTATAGGGGTTGTAAACCATGGTTTCGACATTTATCTACTACATTTCTAGGTTCATCAATAAGACTATCATATAGTAGTAAAACTTTCTCTTTCTATCATCTCCGGGCTCCATTTCTCTCCTCCAACAGAATTTTCTTCTCCAAATTACTTTTGATTATCTTATCAATGGCTGGTATTCTTCTCAAAATTACTTGATTCTCTTATCGATGGCTGTAGGATTTAAAATTTTCAAGTTATGAAGATTTCCTTATTCTTGCCTTAAAAACAACTGACTTTGATTGATAATATAAAAGCTCGAAAATGGTGCAATGAATTTAGCAATAGTTTTCACAGCTAACTAAATCCAAAAGTCAACCAAAGTTGACCCAATATTCATATCTAGTAATTGAGTCTTTAAGAGCAAAAAAAACTATAATGTTATTTTTGGTACAACTTTGAGATTTAAAGTTCAACATAATTCTCATGATAAACACATATACTACTGCACAATTTTGAAATGTTGATGTGTTGGATGTAAAAAAGTAAATAGTTGAAGAAACAAAGAGATCAAACTTACTACATTCCATCCAAGTAAAATCTCCATTAAGATGAAACATGCAGCACCCAGTTTTTAGAAGTGGTTTCATATCCCCATGCCTGAGTATTTACATCAGTCATGTTTTATTAGAGATTTCAATCATACGCATTTTCTACATTTAAAAAAAAACAAAAACAAAACAAACAGATCGATGACATCGATCCAAAACAGAAAAACAAACTTTTATCTACAGCATGCCCACATAACAAATATAATCCATAAATTTCTACAAGCCTACTTGATTTCTGTTTTATATCCATTCATAGCTGCCAACTGAGAACGATTCATATGCATGCTAACTAAATAGTGATTTGTATAATCTTGAATCACGTATAAGGAGGTCTTTTGTCTAATGACCCTCCCATGGGTCCAAATTGGTCAACAATAGTTGAGTAATGTTCATTCAATTCATTTACAGGCTAGGTGATGCGTTGGATATGTTACCCAACTTGCTTGACCAACCAATCTTGCACCACTAAACATTTAACTGCAGCATATTATTAATAAAAATAATAATAAACCAAGAATAAAGAGGCAGACTCATACTCAATTTCAATTATATTTGTTGGACTGAAAACACAACCTTAGACTGTCGAGATTCTTTCTAATTAACATGAAAGAAAGTAGCATCTGGTCGAGTTCCCTCCCTTAATAGATGCAAATTCACAAACAGATAAACATAATAAATAAATAAAACACAGTATCAAATTCACAAACAGATAAACATAATAAATAAATAAAACACAGTATCAGAATGTCGTGAGGTTTTGTTGCTTAGTGGTTTTATGAAGATTACCTTTTAATTAAATTTCAGTCTTGGTCGATTCTTTGCTGGACATACCTGTAGCGCCATAAAAGTGAACTTTAGTTAACAATTTGCAGCGTTAGAAAGTCACTTGCCAATACACAAAAGCATGATGCTTACCTTTGAGCTTGTTGCCTCTTCAAGTGAGCATTATGCTTTGGTAATGGCAATCGTCTACATGAGTTAAAAGTCTGATATGTTGAATAAAGCCTAAAATTTTTGTGAACTGGGGAATGTCTTAGACAGGCACAACATATACCTATGTTTGTGTTGAAAAATCACATCGAAACAAAAGGCATGTATAATCTAATTTCAAATAACTGAGGCTCATGCTTATTATATTTTGAAAGAAAGGGGATAAGATCGTCATGGCTGCAAAGGAGGTTGCAAGTGGAGAACTTAATATACATCTCACGCTTTCCATCCACCACTCTGCCAAGCCAAGTTGCAGGAACCCGAGTTTCTAACACGACTTATCCTCAAATTATATTCGATCATCACTCATAACAGCCCCAGTTTCTAACACGACTTCTCCTCAAATTATATTCGGTTATCAAGTGCAAATATAAATCAGCTGAAATTGGGACATAAAACATGAACAATAATTTGTGACAACCTGAATCATGGAGACTACACATGTAAATCTTAATCCGATCGGCCAACGACGAACCAGACAACATTCAAACCCTGCAAATTAACCAAAAATCATTCAACATGCAACATCCTTCAAATAAGATATTAATTGACCAATTTCTATATAACAATTGCAACTTTGTTAAAATTTATCAATTAAAATTAGGGTTTCAAAGTAAATGCACCCTAACAGACCACCGCAACCGTCACCTAGAGTTTCGCAATCGAACCCGGCAGCAGTTGGCGGTCTATCAAAGATGACTCGGAGCCTACCTGACCACACTCGAAGGTGAATCAGACCCACCAGCACCACCGATGCACAGCATCACTTCCATCGCCACAGACGACGACATTAGATGCGTATGCGGTGGTACCCGTCTAAGCGATTCCACGACACTGGTGGTGTGAGGTGGGCTTAGAGCCAAAGAACGGTAGTGGTGGCATGCATTAGAGAGAGCAACCACAATGTACATAAGACAATCGGAAGGAGAAGCGGTGGATTACACGTGGTGTGGAGAAGCGGTGGATTACACGTGGTGTGGTATACATATTTTGTTGCTGGACGTACAGCTGTTGATGCACAATATCTTCCGATATTGTATATTTATAAACTAGTGTTTTAACCCCCCGCGTTGCGGGGGAGGGAAGTGGCGGTCGATTTGAATGTAACGAATTATAATTAGGGCATGTTTGGCTAAGCTTTTTGTTTTTGCTTTTTGCTTTTTGGAGGGGTAAAATGTCCAAAATGCCCCTCCAAAAGCTCCATATTAAAGCTTTTTTGCTTTTTGGAGGGGTATTTTGGACATTTTACCCCTCCAAAAAGCAAAAAGCAAAAACAAAAAGCTTAGCCAAACATGCCCTTAGTGGAAAAATCTAAAGCTTATAGCGTGTCACAACTTGCAATATGTGAAACCCATTTGCAACAACCATAAACAATCCTAAAATTAAAATTTTCCAAAACCATCAACTAACAACTTAAAAGGTCAAAAGTTGTTGTAATCATCAACCAACCTAATACAAACTCAAAATCTAAAGAGACATGAACATTTTCAAAAACAAAAAATTTGCAGAAACCTTGGAACTAACATATAAAAACTCAAATTAGCATCATTCGTGAAGTAGTAACCTTAATAGACTCGTACTACTAAATACTAACCACAATATCAAAATTGAAGAAACCATGAACAAATTGACTTAAGCTCATAGAATTTGCAGAAAAAACTCAAAATTTAGTCACTATGGGCCTAACCTGTTGCCTAACACATGGTTTTGAATCGGAACCCGAAAAAGATTGATGATAATCATCATAGGCTCAAATACATGATCATCATAGCCAATAGCAATCAAACCGACCACAGGGTGACCATAAAGCCCCCACTAAACGATATACCACATAGCAACCAATCTGACCAAATAACCATAAAGCCGTGAGCCAGTAAAACAATCGGCAAATACACAACCTACGACCACCATGACTCCCAACGCACCAAGAGTTCCAAATCATGACCGGGCAATGATAATGATTAAAATTAAAATTTGTCAGTATATAAAGTCATTTATGAGACTTGTGTAATAATCATCACATATAACTGGAACTTCTACAGTCACATGAATCAGCAAACTTCCACACCACACCACAATGCGACAGCCACCACACCATAATGGAGATGTTTAAATGTCAATGAAATAAAAAAAAAAAGAGGTATAAGTTGGATGTCTAACAATCTACCTCGCGTCGTCAGTATCATCCAGAAATCTAGAGAGAGATGAATTGAACGGTGGAAGTGTATGGTGTATTATTAGTGGGTTTGAAAAGTATAGAAAGAAACTCCTAAAAACTAACACTATCTGGCGAAAAGAAGTTAGTGGCATTTTTGGTCCAGTCACATTCAAGGAAGTACATAATAATACACAACTCATGATGCACAAATTTAGTTGAAAATGTAAATATCTAAATTAATATATGTTTCATTACAGTTATTACTTAATAGAACACCACCGATTAGTAGCGTAGCTAGAAACTTTTTTCTATAGGTTTGGAAAATTTTAAGGGACGGACGACCGATTGTTTATCACTTTGATTTGGGTTTTCTACGGGTTCAATGTTGAAATTTCTACGGGTTCGATGACAAATTACACTAATATATAACACTAAAACAAAATTTTGTACGGGTTCGACCGAAACCGTTCCCCTAAAGCTGCCTCCGCCCCTGCCACCAATACAAATTGTTCGAGCTCCCCCAACTCTTCCACGGCCCTTGTATACCAGCATTCCTTCAAAGGGCTCTCCCCTCCAGTATAACCCTTTAGAAGGGCATCCAAAGACACCCCATTAGAGCAGGTATTGTTACGAACGTAAAAATGACACCTTGGAAAACTGATCATTAAAGCTACCTCATTAGGCATTGCTTAACTTCTTGAAATGACGGCATAGGAGTCCAGCATAATTAGGCCTTCTTGAGGCAGTTTCAAAGTGTTTAGATTAAAAGGAAAGATCTTGAAGCATGATTGGCGGGGAAGCGATTGAGCCCTCCCAACGGGCCATTCAAGGTTTGGACTTCCTTGATGGAGGCAGGGGATGACATTTGCGCTATGGCTTGTACCTTTTCCAGGTTGGCCTTAAAGCCTTCTTTTGTCACTATGACTCCTAGAAATTTGCCTTCTTCCATCCCAAATGTTCATTTGCTCATATTGAACTTAATGCTGATCTCCCTTAGTTGTTGAAGGTGTCTTCGATGTCGTGGAGAATATTGTTGCTACAACAAATAAGGGACAAAATAGGGGTACTACATTCTAAAGGGTTATCAACTTCGTCACCTCATACGTTTGAACCTGCCAACATGAAAGAACTCGTTATAAGGGGACCAAACACCAGGGTCTCTGGATCACCCTCCGACGCTTAACATTAGTCATTTACACGAAGTAAGAATATAAGTAAAGTAGATATAAAATATATGTATGTATAAAGATCATGGAGTCAAATGGTGAACATTAAGATCGCTCGAGCTAGCTGTAGACAACTTGATTATTTCGGCTAACACATAGTTGTCAATAGTGATAGTGGTTAATAGAGACATGCTACCTATATGCTACGTAGCGGATAGCGATAAATAGCAACAACCTACCTATACGCTACGCAGCGAATGGCGGTAAATAGCAACTGCTATTTCATGTTTAGTGATAAAGTAGTAGAATAATTTACAAAAATTTAGAAATACATCAAGTTAACTATTTTGGCAATTAAAATCAACCAAAAAAGCATTCAATCCACCAAAATAGCTACAATATCTACTCAAGCAACTAGTTAGCAAAACAAGTAATTAACCAAAAAAAACCTTCACAGTAAGCACCAAAATAGCTAATAACGCTATCACTAATCACTAAAATCTTCATATTTCGAATTCTCCTCATCGTCGTCGTCGTCATCATCGCGATCCCAATTATCATCAAAGTCTTTATAAGGCCCAACATCATTTTCTTTTCATCATCAACCATATCAAAATCATTATCGTGTGTATCTACTAAACCTCTTTCTCTAGGCCTTGAGCTCGTTGTAGAGGTCTTGGCACCCATTTTACTACTTCTTGTCGCATAAGGCGCCTCATCCGCCCTAATAACCATTGCAAAACGAGCAAATGTCAAATCTTTACCCTCGAACACCGAGGCATATTCTTCCTTCTCCACTAAGTCCTCTAAAGCTCCCATTAACCACTCATACAGATCTTGTAAATTTCCATCATCTAATATAATCGGGTTAATCGTATCACACATATCATACCTTCTTAGATACCGATTATACTTAATGAACACAAGATCATTAAATTTTTGTTGATCAAGTCGTTTTCTTTTCTCGGAATGAAGATACATAAATGAAAATATAAATAGTTACTAAGTATTATTATATATATTAATATCAAATAAAGAGCTTTTTACAAGTTCAAATATGTTTCAATTGCGTTCGCACCCTGATGGCAAACCTTTTTAGTGTCGGTGTCGATGCTCGGTATTGTGATACGATCTCACAATAAAAACATTATTATTATTATTATTATTATTATTATTATTATTAAAGTTTATCTTTTATTTAGTTTCCATTGTAGTCAAATTATGTTTCCATATTGTTTATGTTTTCTATTTTTATTTCTTTGTTTTCCTATATATTTTAATCTTTGTTTGAGAAAAAGAATAAAAAGGAATTATTATTTAGGTCTATTTTCTCTTCTTCTCTTGTGTTCTTGGGAGATTGACGGTTGTCTCGAATAAACCGTAACAATTGGTGCTTTCATTGAGCCTTAGCCTAGATGGCTTTGGAAGAACTCTTGTGGGAGCATCCACAATTACCTCTTTTTACTGGATATAATCATGCCCTATGGATCTCTCAAGCAGAACGATATTTTCTCTTTTACGAGATCTATGACGACGAGCGGTTTCCCTATGTCATTGAATCATTTGATGATGAACCATTCTGGTGGTTTAATGGTTGGCTTCGGAGTTCAGACTTCCTCACCTGGGATGATTTCACTACAGTAATGCTTACTCAATTCCATGCTAGTTTTGTCAATACAATTGCCAAATTTGATCATGAAACCATTATTAATGAGGAAGTTACTCAAGGATTGGGGGATATGACCTTAGATGGGCATGCAACTAGTAAATATAAGCAACAAAGTTGTAATATGATGGTTAATAAAGATGCCAATAAAATTTACAACAATACAATTAGCTTGTTGGCGCCAACACCGTTAAAAGGTACAACAAGGCGACCCGTGTTGCACCCCTTGTGGTGGTCCGTTGGCATTGGCCCGAATAACATCGAAAGACTCGAATGGCGGCCACCGTGGTGCTACGTTGAGACCGCCCCACTTGTCGTTGTACGACTCGAGTGGCGACCACCATGGCAACGACATTCCGTCCTTGAGGACAAGGACGTTTCAAGGGGTCGGGAATTGATACGATCTCACAATAAAAATATTATTATTATTATTATTATTAAAGTTTATCTTGTTTCCATTGTAGTCAAATTATGTTTCCATATTGTTTATGTTTTCTATTTTTATTTCTTTGTTTTTATATATATTGTAATCTTTTTTTGAGAAAAAGTATAAGAAAGACTTATTATTTGGGTCTATTTTCTCTTCTTCTCTTGTGTTCTTGGAAGATTGACGGTTGTCTCGAATAAACCGTAACATATTGCATCCACCACTCCACTAATTTAATAATAAAATAAAAAAAAAGTGAGTTATAAGTTTTCGATGTTACTACTTATCTATATGATCTTCCAGCTGCTCATCTAGAGTTCAAGTCTTTGTTTATAAGCTTAAAAACGTGTATAATTACATGCGCTATTCTAGAAAATCCAGTCATCTATAGTGATACGGTTTTTTTGAAGAAAGCTTCTTACAATTCACCAGGAGGAGGGGAGCTGGTACTATTGAAACTACGGTAAGAAGGCAGAATGTGGTTATCTCAGAGACTATTTATATTTTAGGGATCTACCTATTATCATACTAAATATCCAAAGGAGGTCGTTATTGAAATATTACAGAGAATGGGTTATGAGGGAACTTATCCCCCGGTCAACAAGAAACTGCTACATCCGTATTGGAGATACTTGTTCCACGTGTTTTTTATGTGTTTGGCGGGGAGTAAGGGAGGAGCTGATTAGATCATTCACATGCGTTCATCAACAATTATTACACTTATTATGGAATGTGATTATTACTTTTCAAAGTTTTTTTTCAATGAGATGGTTGGAAACTTTAAGGGAAGGAAGAAAGGGATGTTCTTGATTTATCCTAAATTCATTCAAATGATTCTAGATATTCATTATCCAAATCTTGAGAAGACAGTGGAGACTCTTGATATCAAGGGAATTGCTCCGAACGCATTTGGGTTAATGAAGCAGCAAGGAAAAGACACTAAAGTGATGTATTGAAGAATTCATGCCTTGGAGAAATTTGGGGAGTTTGCTGAGACAGAAGTTATGGAAAAAGTTGAGCAAGAAGTTCACTTAAATGTTGAGGTGGCAGAAGAGCATGATTTATCGCCTTAACAAGTTATTCATGAACATGAGAATGTCATACTTACTGATGATGAGGAAGATATTCAAAAAGAATCTCCGACGCAACCCATGGATATATCTCAACAAGTTAACATGCAAAAAGAAGTACCTACACCTGAGCAGATTGTTGTTGTCAAAGAAATGTTGTAGAGAACAACATTGAAACCTCCTCAATATGTTCATGGTAATCAAGGTGATCATGATGAAGTTGCTGAAGACTTAGACACTATTCTTATTCCACGAAAAAGAAGACGAAGATATCTATGAACAGGTGTCTTAATGCAAAGCCAAAATATTCTAAATGTTGTTGAACTTGCACCAAAAGTTCAAAATGTTGTTCATTCACATGTTATTGAGCAACAACCTCCCATACTTGAACCAGATTTGAGCATGCCACCTAGGCACCTAGTTCTTTCTCTCACCACGTCCATGAAAGTTCAAGCGCTCAAGATAATCGAGTTGCTGATATTCTTTCTTTACAAGAAGCATTCTTACAGTCAAAGGGCAAAGGTATTCGGTTTGAATCTAAACAAGATGATATTCATGCTCTGCAATGCAAGGTATTCGTGCTGGAACAAGATTCAGTTATTAAATATCTGAACATAAATGAAAGGGAGAAGAGCAATGTTGCCAAGGATGCTAAGATTATGGAATTGGAAGTTAATCTTGGTGGGTTAACTTCCATGTTCTTTGAGATGAAGCAAAACCTAGAACGAAGACTTGGAAAGGATTTTTCTGATCAAGGAAACCAAGATAAGCTAGATGATCGATATTTTGGCAGTTCGGGATCTGGAAGTGAGATATTTCCATAATCTTATACTCCTCACGATAATCATCTCCTACAATTAGTGATCCTGCTGGGTCTACATAATTTAGTCAATGTTTGGGGGGTGAAGTTGATGATCTAGCTTCTCAATATACGAAGGATAGAATTCAAATCAGAAAGTTACATCGTTCAATCATCCTCAAAGGTTTGTCGTGGATGTGATCACAGATTATTATGATGAATATGGTGATCGATCAGGAAGATGTGGGGATTTCACTATGAGAAAGGTCTATGAATTGTGAAGAGAAATAGTGGTAGAAACGAGTATTAAAAAAATGAAACAAAATTTAGCTCATGGGCCAAGGTGGATTTGACTGAATTTTTTAATGCTCCGTTTCATAATCCAGGGAATGTGAAGAAAGCTTGGAATTTCTTTAACTTCCTGGATAAGCAAGTTGAGTCAGGGTTTTTTTTGGGATGAAGAAAGTTGAATAATTTGTGAAAAAGGCAAAAGGTGTTATCGATCCTTTCACTAACAAGACAATGAAAACAGTTCTGTAGCCGGCTACCAAGAAACATAAGGTAGCGTTTGGTATGCAAGAATGGAGGATGGAATGGAATGACCCATTGTGAGGAAATGGAGAAAAGTGTGTTTGGTTGATAAAAGGAATGGAATGATCCATTACCTAGTCCATTACATTCCCTCTAAAATACCCCAATTTCATTCCGTCAATACCCTCATGTTTTTTTTTTCATTCCATTCCCTCCTTCATCCTACATCACCTCCACCACCCTCCCACCACCACCTACCATCGTCGCCATTTGCCACCAACCACCACCATCGCCGTCCACCTCCGCCACCACCCACCTCCACCAACCATCGCCATCAGTGCCAGCCACCCAGCACCGCCAGCCGCCCACCGTCACCGCTGTCCACCACCATCGCCAGCAGTGCCAACCACCCGCCGCATTCATCAACCATCGCCCCACCATCACACCCGCCGCCCACCACCACTGTTACCGTCACCACCCACCCCACCCACACCCCACTACCACCACCCACCTCCAACCACCATTATCTCGTTGACCACCACCACCCGCCACCGCCAACCATCATCACCGCCCACCAATGCACGACCGCCACCTACCTCCCAACACCACCACACTACCATTTTAATTTTATTTTTTCTTTCTTCCAACCTACCACACAATGCAAAGTAATGATTCATTTCATTCTCATGTGGTAACCAAACATTTCATTGGAATGGTAATAACTCATTCCATTCCTTTGTCCATTCTATTACCACGTTCATTCCATTCCGTCGTCCATTCCATTACCTCATACCAAATCTTTGCCAATAGCCAAAAGAATTTACTATGGTTCGTTGGATAATATGTAATTCTGGTGTTATGATTCTGAGATTGCATGTGCCATTGTTCGTTTTGAGAAGAGTCAATTTAGGATTATTGATCCCAAATATTTATTGAAGTTTGGGGAACGTGACATTCACACTTTGTCCAAGTTTCAAATTGAAGCTGGACCATTATTTGAACATGCTGCAAAAGAATACACTGCTATGGTGGCTGGTATTGTCAACAATAAGCTATGGGCTGGAGCGTTTGATAGAGTGATGCTCATCAACTTGAAAAGCCGAATTGAAGAAAGCATAAACTAAGGTGGAGATTGTTAGAGTCAGATATGGTTTATGCTTGTATTTGTCTGTTTATTTAGATTTCGGTATATGGTGTATATGGTTCTCCGCTTCTAGCCGAGAACCCATTGGGCTTTGTGTGCTTCCCTATAAATAGATATGATGTATTTGCATTAGAGTTAAGCATTAGTGATATTCGTGGAGACTTATGTACCATACGTTTTTAATTAATAAACGTGTGCATTGAAGTCGTAAGTGTGTTCCTTATTCATCTTCGTATTCATCTTATTACCGTTCTTGAATTAACACAAACAATGGGTGATGGTTAAAGTTTGAGATGTTATAGTTTTAGGTTCGAAACCTCAAAACTCAAAGGTGTTTTCCCATAGTGGTGAGTTTCTCCTTGATGGTGTTCTTGTGTGAGTAAAATGTGAGATATCAAAATCAGTATGGACGGTTTACATTTCGTCACATGAATGCTTACTCAGGTATTGGGGTAGTTCCAAAGGTTTTTAAAAACAAAATGTAGTATATATAGATAAACGATGTAAGCTGTAACGTTTCTGTGTGTGAGAAGCGGCCACCATCATTCCTTTCGGTAGAGTTTAGAGCTTTGGAAGCACTCACAAGCGTCCACTTCTCGACAGGTACATCGATGGTGGAATCCGGGCACATAAGTATCCGAATTTGCCACATACTCAGTCAAACATCCATTCGAGGTTAGATGTGACAAACCGGTTTGGAACCAATTTTCAATCTGGTTTATGTTTCAAACCGGACAGTCGGTTTGATATCGATTTGAGAACCCATTCGTTTAAGCCGGTTTGAAGCTAGTTAAAGTCGTCTTAAACTGATTAAAAAACGTGATAAAACCGAACTAATATTTTTCTAATTCGTATACCATTTCCAAGTTGGTGACCGTGGTTTAAGCAATTAGTGGGCCTTTTTGATTTACTAGTGGGCAAGCACAACAAAACATAACCCAACATGTTGTCTAGAATCTGACAACAATAATTTCGATGAAGCTTTAACTAAAATAAAACAAACAAATTAAAGTGGACCGTTGGATTAGCCCACACCAAATGAAACACTCTGTGATAAACCCGATTAACGAACAAGCCCAATTACACGAGGTAACCAAATAACCAATGACAAAAGGCGCCGGGTAAAACCCGCGATCACAAATAGCATTGGGTAGCCCAAGCCCAACATCACTTGTTCGGAGGAAAGTGTGTCGCCTGAAGGCTCATTGTGATCAAACCCGGCTGGTTGGCAAAGCCGGCCATAAGGTGTGGCAGGGAGGTCGACGTCGACAAGCCCGATTCTTTTTTATTTAAATTAAATGTATTTTTATATGTATATTTAGTGTTTAAACTCAATTACATAACCACTAGCTTGGTCTAATGGCAAAGAAGTATTACTCATAACCAAAAGGTTATCGGTTCTAGTCTCATTGACATGTTTAATCCTATTTTTATACAAACGTTTTTTTACACAATCCAAATTATAACCAAGTAAGCTCATATCTAGTCTTATATGAGACATGTTTAATACTATCTTTATACAACCCAAATTATAACCAAGTAAGCTTATATAAAAATTAAATTGTTTAAACCCAACAAATACTCCTTCTACTTAATGCCCAAAATTTTTTTCACTTTTGGCCCAAAATTTTTTGCGTTTACGGTGCCGGCCCCGCTAGTTGGGATCATATGAAAACTTAAGACCTTGTTATTTTTAGCCAAATTTTCACTTTCCCTCTAATACCACTATACCAGTCGAGCTAAAGCCATTGCCTTAACTAATTCTTAATACCTAATTTAGTAAATCTGAATTAGTTTTTGACGTAAAACCTGGTATGCAGGTGAGTGGGTCACTGGGTAATTGGTAAAAGGTTTTCAAGATAGTATATCAACAAACACTGTCAAGATAAAAAAATCACTAGTTGGACAAGTTAACCAAGCTATTATTTTAAACTTAAGTATAGAAGTAAATTAACCAAATCTATACTGAGACCTAATGGTGTATCAACGAACATGTCTACGTAACCAGTGACGAATCCAGTGTTCGGTTAAGGGGAGCGTTTGCACCCACTCAAGTCCATAGTACCTTCATAAATTTGTAATATATTAGGTCCAAAGACCCAAGTGACCAGTCCAAAAAAATTTAGTGATCCATTCTTAATTTTTTTAGTGCCCCAAACTTAACTTTTTAAATTTTAAGCCAAAACTTTTAAGCCCAAATTTAATTTTGCTATGGATAATAACAATTAAGCCCATATTAGTTAACTGCTCAGCCACTTTAACTGAAAATTTGGAATTAGTGGGAGGCGAACAGATTAGGGTGATGGCGGCTTCACATGTTGTCGTTGACAATGGTTATAGACCCAAAAGACAACGGTATACAATCACCAATCAACATTATTATAATTTTGATTGTTTCAACAGTGTTGTCGATATGCCAATTCAAGAATTTGGTGATCGCTATAATGAGATTAACATGGATTTACTCTAAAATATGTTGCCTTTCAATCCGTATGATTCATTTTCCAAGTTTGATGCATCAAAGTTAATGAGATTGTGTGAGTTTTATCTATATGATTTTGATAATGGGGACAAAATTGTTCTTGCATCTCAACTTGGTTGTACATTGATACTGAGCGAAAATATGAAAGATTTGCTTATCTAAGGGGTATTTCGGATCTTACTAGAGTTATGGTGGAAACAAGGAATCATATCTCTTTTCATCTGGTTTATCGATTATTAAATCTAACATTAGTTTTGCCAATTGCAACGCAACAGTTGATAGATGTTTTCGGTAATGAAGATCATAAAGACAAATCTACGTAATCGATTTGATGAAGATTTTTGAATGCTTGTGTATTTTGTAGTGTTGAAAAAGAAGCACTTTTAAGTGTTATGAATGAAGCTGTAGTTGACCGTTTCAAAAGATGAAATTTATTGTCTACATTTCTATTCGTAGTTTGTTTAATGTAACTTTTTTACTCAACCCGTTTTAGTTTGACCCGACCCATTTTGGTTTGACTTGTTTTAGTTTGAATTGACGAGTTTTACGTTGAACTTTTTTTGCACTCACTGACTAAATTTTCTGGATCTGTCACTGTACGTAACGAGACTCAATAAAATTTTCATTAGTTATGCAATCTCAAGTTGGTCAAACTCGAATTTGTCACCTCGAAACACTAAACTCTAGATGCCAAAATCCTTATGATTTCTTTACGTGCGATTGCCAAATTTAAGTCGGCCAAACGGTACAATATTTTACCTCCGAAATGAAATATGTGTATTATAACTAAATTAAAAACATAAATAGTTGAGTGTGTATGTTTGCAAATTTCTATTTCTCATGTATTGTTTTGTAACATCTATTTATATAAATGTACACATCTATTTATCAATTTGTATAATCCAAATATTGTCTCTCTTTTTGTTCTAATTCTTTGCTCATGTGTTTTCAATGAGGGTTGGATAATTGATAAATGGGTTTAGAGTTGGTTTAGTCACTAATGGGCTTGGGGATGATCTAGAAGTTGGGGGTTAAAGTCAGAGTCTGTGTGATTGTGTTGCTCCATTTATAGTTTATACGGATGATTGGTAAGTTTATACGAATCCTGTTAGATCTGTAGAAAACATTACTGTAGAAGGGAGGAGAGGTAGAGGACGACCTAAATTGACGTGGGATGAGAAGATTAAGCATGATTTGATAGACTTAAACCTTTCCGAGGACATGGTTGAGGATATGAATTCATGAAAAAGTAGAATTAAAGTTAAGAATTTTTAAAGAGAAAGGAATTCCTTAGGGCTTCTATTTTCCTTTTTTTGGTCACATATATAATATTAGTATTAGTATTATTATTAGTATTATTCTTCCCATATATATAATATTAGTATATTCTTTCCATATATATATATATATATATTATTATTATTATTACTGTTGAACTTTGATTTCTTTTATATTGCTTCATACATATGTACTTTAGAGCTGAGGGTCTCTCTGGAAGCCACCTCTTTATCCTTTGGATAGAGGTACGGTGTGCCTACATCCCACCCTCCCCAGACCCTACCTATAGCTTTGCTGTTGGTGAGACTTCACTGGGTATGATTGATTGATTGATTTTTCTAATGATCTGAGTTTTATTATTGTTTTGGGATAAACATTTTGGTTTTGAGATAAGATAAATAAGATCACAATTTACCATTTCTAACAATATGATTACTATGACTTAAATAAATGACAGGTCTCTTACTGTCCAACTTCAAGAGCCATATAAAGTTGTTTAATGAGATTCTGATTTGGGTTTCTAGATGGGCCTAAAAACACACAAACCTGAAATAATTGGGCCAAATGTGACTTTTTTGTTCGTTTTTCTTTCGCATTCGAATTAGAAAAACTGAAAGTAGTTGATCCATGCTTTGATGTTTATTTGACCAGCGTCTACTTATAATTTAATGGTATCAAAGTGTTTATTAGGTGAAAGACATCCTAAATGATGACAGTTCAAGTACAGTGAACAAAATTTGTGTGATAATCTATTTAAAAAAAAGATGTTATGTGATAAAAAAATCATAGTGCTAAGTTATACTTACTTTTTAATGGGTTGTGGAGTCTTGCATCTATTTCTGTAAGTTTTCATGTGAAATACCTGAACAAAAGCTTGTCCTTTTGAGACAGTTTCCAAACAATTACGGGTAATTTAGTAATTTACATATTAAGGAAAGCTTTGTATTATTTGTTATTGAACATCAATAACTGGGGTAAATTAAATCTGAAAGTTCTTTTGTATTATTTAAATGAGAACAAACAAAAACAATCGTCCCAAGATCTGAAACTAGCCAAAACAAATCAGATTTAGTTGATTTGGCGATTATGTCAACCCGTTTATTTATAAGTTTGGTAAGTTAACTTTGTACAACTTTGTACGTTCACTAGTGCATACGCAGGGGTGTAAACGAGTAATGCCGAATTCAAACTTGGCGTTTTGAGCTTTATTTCTTAAAACAATAAAACTGCAACCCAATTCTCCCAACACTCCAAACCACATACAAGAACAATAAATAAAGCCCAAATCTTTTAATTCTCAGGACAAAAACACCACTCATGAAGAAGATAACGTATTTTTTAAGAATGATGCAGTTCTAGGTAAAGAATATTACGGAAGATGATGCCTCAGCCACTAGCTAGGAATGTTGCTACTAAAGAACTATAGGCACTAGGTAAATGATGAGCAATATAGATTTGGACAACCTGGACATGAATACTCCAAATGTACTTAACGCCTTAAAATGTCACGATTCTAAATGGACAATATAAAAATGAAAACAAAATGAAGACCCCAAAATTGCAAAGTAGATGTGAGGATCGGCCGTTGAATGACCACGGAGCATGGGCTAGAGTTGCATGACTTCAAGTCATCATTACTAAAGATTCACGGATGATGACACATGTCGTCAAGATAGACCATAAGACTATTGGAAAAGTTTTAAGCCATTCAATAAAGTCGAGAGAGCTGAGTTTAATAGAAATCATATGTCAAACGGAAAAAAATAAAGATCAATAAACACCATGAAAAAACTAAAGCGAGTATAAAATTGTCTCGAGACTTTGAAGCATTTTTATAGAATAGTTATTATTTTAACAAAATTGCTTATACTATTACAAAATTGCTATTATGTCAAAGTGTGGGATGTGTTTTCTCAAATAGGAAGTCTTCCAATATCATTTTTGGCCTTAATATATACACTACACTTCTGTAAAAGTCTTGTGCTTTTGTGATTAACTTACCTACCAAAATGTGTGAATTTCCTTCCCATTAAGAAATTCAAGACTATGCTTCCCAATATATGTTTTAAACTCAGCGAAACCACTAAGAAAACACAAAAAAAGCAAGTCTTAAAAAAATGGGTCAACGGTCAACCACCTGCTGACCACGAAGTGATCTTCAACCATTATCTGCCAATTTTCGGTCTTTATAAATTGTAATTTGAATGCAAAAAATTCAAGTCTTTTTAAAGTAGAGAAACCAAAAAAAAAAAAACTAGCCGTTCAATGATATTCTATTCAAATACTTCATTCATTTAGAAAGATAAGGAGATTAGGAATTTGGAAAAGAAAAATGATTGTCGTTCTAAAAATTGTAACATCTATTATGAAACATGCATGTGTGTATTTGTAAGAAGTTATCACTAGCTAGACTAGTAAGAGAAAGATTAATCGCTTCGCCGAATAGTAAGACGTTATTGGTGATCCCTCCTAAGGAAGAAAAAAAAGGAAGTATTGGTGATCTTCCACTACAAATGTCATGAATCGCACGCGATAATCTCTATCTGTTTAAAGAGAAGATAGTATAGAACGTCTCCTGTTTTTAAAACGATAAATAAAAGTATGGTATATATTTAAGATCAAATTGAACCACTACACATCTGGTGTTATTTCTTTTCTTGTGTGTTTACTTGAAAATCTCTAGAGTTAAAACCAAAATTTAAGAAAATCAGATGATGGGGTCACAATACATGTATCCTTTTTGCTAAAATCAGATGACGGGTCACTAAGAAGTTGGGGTCACGATACTTGTATATATCCTTTAGCTAATAATGCTTTCCAGAGATATGGCAAGCTCCTAGCTCACTTCAATACTATTTCATCTCACATGGGATGGGATTTTTTTTTTTTTTGAAATTTATTATTTAATTACTTGTTATGTGTGTGTATTTTTAAAAAAAGTACAACGGTAAATTTAACGAACTTAGAATAAACTTTCGGCATAAACTAAACTACTAGAGTAGTAGAAGCATTTGCGGTTCAAAAGAAATAACTCTAGTAATGGCGCGGGTATCCTTACCCGCTCATAAGCAAGGAAAGCCTAGAAGCTAAGAAGCAACGGACATAAGCTACATAAATTGCTGGACCAGGAAGCTTGAAGCTTCATCACCTAAGCTTCTAGGTTGACAAGGGAAGCTCGTTGCTACAGTAAATCTCAGAAAAGTCACATCTAATGTGACATAAAGCTGAAATCTCCACAGAACATATATGTCGACATGGTAGGACAAAAGTTGATAACAAGTTACATTAAAATGGTATAACTTGTCTGAACAACATGCTAAAAGAGGAGTTGACCATTTCTCGTTTAAAAGAAGCTTCCGGGTGCCTATATATAGAGGACTTTACCAAAGGTAATATTCATTCACACTTTCATATTTCTCTCTACTCTCTCTTCATACTTACTCTCTTATCACCTGTTACTTGTATCAAATCACCGATTCTCACGCCGGAGGTGGCTCGCATGAGACCCCCTCCTGCGGTGAGACTAACCGGTCTTGTTTCTTTGATCTTAGTAGATTAGGAAGTTTTGTTAGTATTATACTCTTGGACTGTCATACCTTCATCGTCGCTCTACCCGTTGTAGCAACATCTAACTTGACCCATATGTTTTTATTTAACATGTAATCAAATAATAAATGGGCACACTATGGAGACATAGACACGTTAACTATTGTTGGGTCACAATATAATCATTGACGTCACGTAGTAGGTCCTTTAATAATCACATTGTACATTTATAACTTTAAATCAAAGTTCTACAGCGAAGTATCATATTCATGATATTATCTATAGGGGTAACATCCTGACTAACTCGGTCTAATACTCTAAAAAAAGTATGGTGAACAAGAATCTAAACATCAACAAAGGTCAAATCTTCGATGTACCGACTAGGCCGTGGCCGAGATTAGGAGGAAGAAGTAAAATAGCAAAACCTTGGACATTGGTCGGGGAAGGGCAATATACTAATATAATGTTCATTAGGCCATGTGTAGTGGGCTACAATTTTAGGCGATAAGGGGCGAAAAGGGGCGTGAACACTGCCCCCCGGGCTACAAAAGGGGCGAAATGTGTGGGGGGTGGGGGTGGGCGACAAAATACTTGTCCAGGGTTTTGTTTTGGAATTATTATTATAATAAGTTGTGTGTGGTATATAATATATATATATATATATTAGCCTACAACACCATTACACCCCAAAATAAATTCTCGTCCCTTGCTGACTGGGCACCACACGGCGCAAACGCCACAGTTTATAGCCCCTCCACTACGCATAGCCTTAGATATGCATTTAATGGTTGACATAACCAAGCATGCAAACAACTAAAACGCCGCAAGGACCGATGGTTAAAGACTATGACCGACAAATCTCCGGCACATCTCTGGACTGGAGTTGACATCGAGGTATTTATGGTACCGTGGAAAGAGTAGTAATCCCAATTTGTAGTCATGCAATGCATACTCAACAAGTTCATGAAATATACAATAATGCAATAAGACCATACTTAAGATCCACTCTACAAAGATAAAACAAAATTGAAACATAAAAACTGAAGACATCTAATAAACAAAACTGACATGCGCACTTGAGCAAAACACCAATGCATTTACTCGGTTGAAATCTAATCTTTTTCAACAACAAAACTCGCTTTTACTTCTAGTTTTAACGGCATACATTTTTTAACTATTAATGACCAAAACGCTTGTAGCCTGTTGATACCCAAGTGTTGAAAAGGTGTTGACATTTTCAAGTGGTAAGGGTTCAAATTCTACGGGGTAATATAATATAAATTTAAAAGGAATTTTGGAGTGTATGAATTTTCCATTAAAAAAAGTAAATTGTATTGTTTAGATAATTCAAACAACGTCAATGAGTTAACACCAGATTTATCAAGCATTATTAAAAGCGCAAATGATGACCAGTTTTCGTTCATTAGTTCGATTCATATCAAAACAGAAATGGGGATATATGTGGTTACTAAAAGTGGTATCGTGGTGAATAACGGCAGTAACATGTTTGCTTCCGGTAAAGTTTGGAAGACTAGAGGTGGTACAAATCAAGGTCCGGGAGACACGACCCATGAAATCGAATTGTGTAGTCGGGTCATGGTGATAATAAATGATGAGCGGATTCACATTCCCTTCGATCCAGGTGGTGTATGTTCAAAGCCGCGTGAGACGATTTGTGAAGTTGAATTGGCTGGACAACTCGTTACGGTAACAATAAATAGGAGTCGGGTTGATGTTCCATTGATCGGGGTGGCTTGCTTTCGAAGGAAAAACTCGAGGACGAGTTTTTTCAAAGAAAGGGAGTATGATACGGGAAGAGATATGAAGATCAAATCTGTTATTATTTATTTGAATTTGAATTTCCTATTTTATCTTTCTTTATTTAGTATAATTATGGCTATTAGGTATACAATTTATTTAGTTTTTGATTAAGTTTAATATAAAGAGCATTGTTCTTGGAACCTATGGTTCAGTTTATCGGTTTTTGATTAACGAAAGTGTCATGAGTCATTTGAATGCTTCCGAAAAGGGTCAGTTTGGTATGGGGTAATGGAATGAGTGAGGGAATGGAATGAGCGAGGTAATGGAATGGACGAGGTAATGGAATGGATCATTATCATTCCATTGACATGTTTGGTTACCATGTGGGAATGACATAAATTATTTGTTTTTATTTTTTGGTAAGCTAGAAAAAGTTGGAATAAAATAAAATGGTAGTGGGTGGCGGTGGGATGGTGGTGGTGGGCGGTGAGCAGTAATGGTGGTTGTGGGAGCAATTGTTGGTGGTGGCGGTGATAGTGGGTGGTGGTGGCGGTGGCGGTGGTGGTAAGCGGTGGGTTATGATGGTGATGGTTGGGAGCGATGGTTGGTGGCGCCAGTGGTGGGCGGCGATGGTACGTGGTGGTAGGTGGTTGGTGGCGGCAGCGGAGGCAGGTGGTGGCGGCGACGGGCGGTGGGGGGTGGTGGTGGGTGGTAGCGGGTGGCAGACGCAGTGGTGGTGGTGAGAGAGGAGTGGGTAGTAGTGGTGGGAGGGTAGTGGAGGTGATATAGTGTGAAAGATGGATGAAATGAAAAAAAAACAAGGGGTGTGGATGGAATAAATTTAAGGTGTTTTGGAGGGAATTGAATGGACATGGTAATGGATGATTCCATTCTATTGGCCAACCAAAACACTTTTTTCATTCCATCATAATAGTTCATTCAATTCCGCCTCTCATTCAAGCATACCAAAAGCTACCTAAGGCTGAGGGTAATGGGGCTTGGTTGAGCCCCAGGTGGGCCAAGCAAAATCTGACACGTAGGCGATGACATGGCCATGGATCAAGCCCCTCAACCAAGCCTCAGAGGGTGTAGTGGTCAGGTGAGCAGGGGCTTGATCCACTTATTTATTTATTTAATTATTTTAAATAATACATTAAATAATAATATAAAACATTACATTAATAATATAAAACATTACGTTGATACTAGTCTAATACAAGATTATCGGGTCTTCTATCCCACAAATGCTCGACCAACTCATGCCGAACGTTGTCATGTAACTCATGGCTCTTGATGATATTTATGTTGGCGAGTCGTTGTTCATTGGTGATCGTCGATTCTTGTCTTGGAATATCACCTTGGTAGTTTTGACAAATAGCTTTACCCTCGTCTTCTAGTATCATGTTATGTAGGATTATACACGTGATGACGACTTCCGTTATCTTCTCCCTTGTCCAAAATCTTATTGGATTCGCCAACATTGCCCATCTTTTCTTTAGGACTCCAAACGCCCTTTCAATATCTTTCCTTGCCGATTCTTGTTTCTTCGTGAAGTACTTTCGTTTGTCAGAAACTGGAGCCGCGTAAGCTTGAACAAGTATCCCCCATTCGTTGTAAATACCATCAACGAGGTAGTACCCGTACTTGAAATGTTCTCCATTTGCAAAAAAAGCTTGAGGAGGTTCTACCCCGTCGATAAGGTCATCGATTATCGGTGACTAATCGATAACATTGAGGTCATTATTAGACCTGGCAACCCCAAAGAACGCATGCCAAATCCAAAGATCATGTGACGCCGCTGCCTCAAGTACGATAGTAGGGCCGGGGTGATCACCTCGATGGAATTGACCTCGCCAAGCAGTGGGACACATAGCCCAACCAACATGCATACAATCAAGGCTACCGAGCATCCCGGGGAAACCATGCTTTTCACCGTGCACCTCGTATATGCGTTGGATATCATACATTGTTGGTCTACGTAAGTATCTCCGCTTGTATAGCGATATGACCCCTAAATATAATTATTAAAGTTATATAAGTTATGTAAATATTTGAAAAATATATAAACAAACGTAAAAAAAATATATACCTCTACAAAAGTGGTTAAGCGCATCGCGTCCGGTCTTTTTAGCCATTTGTAGATACTCGTCCAACATGTCCGATCCAACACCATACGCTAGTTGTCGAAGAGCGGCGGTAATTTTTTGAGTAGCCGTGAACCCTGGCTTACCTCTAGCGTCATCCCTTTGTTGAAAATACTCAAAGTGCTCCGGCAAGTCATTTGCTAGACGCATGAATAATCGTCTAGTCATTCGAAAACGGGTTCTAAAACTATCCTCACCATATGTGGGATTGGGACTAAAATAGTGACGTATCAAAGTTTCGTTAGCGGTCTTTCGATCACGAATATGCGGTTGGCGGAACAATGGGGCTCGGGGGCGATTTTGATCTCTCAAAAAGCTTATCGTCGTTTGAACCGCTTGACAAATGAGTTCGTCTTCTTCGGTAGAATAGGAAGACAAAGACGATGACGACGATGCCATTTATAAATATATAAATAGAAGTTTTGATAGAGAGAATGTATGGTTTGAGTTTTTATAGAAAGTGTGGATTTGTATTTATAGATAAAAAAATATATTTAAACTGGCCAACGGTAAAGTTGACCAGTCAACACACCCTCCAACGGCTAGTTAGCCCCGCGACCACAGCCACGCCGGCCGGCCGCGCCCTCGCTCATCGGAGGGGTGTAGCGATGTTCGCGAGCGGCCACCCCTCACCCCCACTACCCTCATGTCTAAGTTTAAACTAAATTTAGAAGACTCGGGAATTGGGGGCTTTAAAGCACAATAAAAGTTTATATAACCGCTCCATCAAAGCATGTTAGTCTGGTCAAAATTCAAAGCATGATAGTGTTTTAACTTTTGCATTGGACATCCTTTTTAAGGTGGGCATATATCATAATTAAACATTTAAAAAAGAACTTTCATAGACCATGTGTTTACTTGTTTATTAGTTTTCATTTGATCATACAAAATCTATTCATGTTTTAACTTTTGTTGCAAATTACAGTTAAAAGGAAAAAAAAAGGCAGAGGTTATTTACACGCCATTTTTAATATTCATACACACTTTTAACACACATTTTATTTTATATGTACACCCCTCTCTAAAGAATGAAAATGTGTATGAATAATAACTCCCAAACAAAAGGGTAACTTCAAGATGTATGTGAGTAACTTTCATATAAATGGTGATGTAAGATTCAGTAAGAGCATTAGAACCCTAGTCGGGCAAAATGGTGTGGATTTAAGACTATATAGGGGTGTGTGAGTTTGCCTTAAAAAAAGTTAACTATTAATTAAAACTAAAAGTTAAAACTTAAAAAACTTGGGAATTGGGGCTTTAAAGCATTATAAAGGTTTAGGATAAACCGTTTCATCTAAGCATGTTAGTCAGGGGCGGATCTACGCATATGAGACCGGGTTCACGGGAACCTACTGAGATTCGGATTTTATATAGAATGTATAAATAAAATATGAGAGTGAACCCATATATATTGTGAGTGAACCCATAAACAAAGTGGATTTTTGTTCTAGTGGTAAACATCCCTTCTTATTAATGTGAGAATCTAGGATCGATTCACGGTGTCTGCCCATTTTCTCATTATGCATCTTTTTATTTAATTATTTTCATTCTTTAAACTAGTTAATTCATTTGAAAGCACGCTTGCTTTTTTTATTCGGCAGTGGGATAAAACCAATGTGCAGGTTATGTAATATACATATTACAGATTATTTGTAATAAAATACTTGTTAAACATTTACTAACATAATATAAAATGTGTAATATAATTATTACAGATTATTTGTAAAATACTTGTTAAACATCTACTAACTGAGTATCACACTAACAATTCATTTTAATCTCTAAATCTATATATACTTTTAAATTTGATTTGTAGGCGTTATGAATATCAGGAGATATTATGTATTTTTTAATTTCTAATGACGATGTTTGTTTTTTGTTATTGAATCGTATTTTTATTATATGATAGACCTTAACTGACCCGAACCGT